>NC_056731.1:1299804650-1299954650 GCF_019279795.1 Protopterus annectens
ATATATATATATATATATATATATATATATATATGTTTATATGGGTCTTTTCACTGAAACTCATTTGACTGAGTACACTTTACTGAAAGTTAATTTCACTGAATCTCATTTGACTGAGCAAACGGTTGAAAGCTCACTTCAATGAAAATTAATTTGTCTGAAACTCATTTCGTTGAAAGGTAGATGCCCTTTTCCTCATTGTTGTGCAATCCTGGAGTTAGTATATATAGTAGGGGTGTGTAGGGGGCACAGCCCTCTGTATTGGGGGTGTGTGGGGTGTATCCTCCACTTATTTTATACATTTTAAACCATATACATGGATACTTACAACCCCAGTGAATAATTTTTAGAAGACAATATATACCCAAACTATGTATGTGGGGGGGGCTACACCGCCCACACCCCCACACCCTCCCTTACTCTCTCACTCTCTCTCTCTCTGATTGATATATATATATATATATTTATATATATATATATATATATGTGTGTGTGTACTAACTCCAGGATCACACTACAATGGGGGAAAAGGGCATATACCTTTCAACGAAATGAGTTTCAGTCAAATGAGTTTTCAGTGACGTGAGCTTTCAGTCAAGTGTGCTCACTCAGTCAAATGAGTTTTAGTGAAATCAGCTTTTGGTGAAGTGAAGTAGGCCCATATATATATATATATATATATATATATATATATATATATATATATATGTCTTTAACAATCAATTAATCAATACTGCTATCAGCTAATAAACTACAAAGAAAAAAACAGCTGGATAACCACGACTGTTGACACAATTTTAATAAGATACACCATAAAAAAGATAAAAGACCTCAGTTCTTAATACAAATCACAGTAAAAGACTCATACTTAAATACATAAATCAATTCAACAGCAAAGCAATTAGGTATAATTAGCTTCTTAAAGAGGTTTATACAAATATTTTCAATTTAACCTGCGTGCTTTTAAAACAGGTTTTAAACTGACAGTACAATTAATTCCTGGTAACCTGTGTGCCTGCAATCGTAGAATCCATTGCAAATTTATTTGCTCTAAATTATTGTTCATGTCACCCGCTCTAATGTTAACATGCACCAATTGTAATACTTTAAAATTAAAATGATAGTCTGGATGCACCATTATTTGTTTTGATAAAGCATTGTTTTCATGCTGTTTACGTATCTCATATAGATACTTACTAATCCGTTCTTTTAGTTTTTGTGTCGTTTTTCCCACATAATAGCAAGAACAGGAAGCACAAGTAGCCAAGTAAATCAAATGAGTGCTATTACAGTCTGCATGAAACCTCTGCAGAAACCTAAAGGGAGTATCAGGGCATATAAACTCTTGTTGTACACTTATGACAGGACAAAAACTATACTTCCTGCATGGATATGTACCTGGATTCTTAATAATTTGACAAAAGTTCTTATTATCCTGACATAACAGTCTTTTTAAGTTACTATTATTGTTATACACAAAATGTGGGGTTACACCAACTATCTTGGCTGTACCATGGTCCATAGTTATTAGACTCTCATTCATTCCAGCAGTGGCGGCCAAGTTAAATGACATTTGTATGGACTTGAGAATGTTTGCTCGAAATTTGTCATGCAAACTGTTGTTTCAAGATACAGGTATGCAAAATAATGCTCTTAAACATAGTAAACCTAGTACTTTTGTACCGCCTCTGCCTACACATGTATTTTGTATTTTGTAGATGTATTTTGTTAAAGTTTGTGAAGAAGAGTTATGTCAAACCCTTAGTGCTTCAAATTCCAACCATGATTTTTATAATTTAACATCAGCTGAAAGGGAAGCACTTGAAGGTTTATGTCACAATGTTAATATTTTTATAAAGCCAGCTGACAAGGAAAGGGTGGTTGTTTTATTAAACATGAAGGATTATGTAATAGCGATGAAGGATCTTCTTAGTGATGCTAGTACATATTTACCAATTGATAGGTATGCTGTTGAACCTATAAGTAGTAAAATACATGATTATCTGTATGATTTATTAGCAGGAAGATATATAACAGAAAGTTTATATGACTGTTTGAATGTTACTCATCCTGTCATACCTATAATTAAGGGCCTACCAAAAATACACAAATCCATGAATCCACCACCTCTAAGACCTATTGTCTCTGGGGGTGGATGGATAACAGAGCCCTCTCCATTTATGTTAAGAACAAAGTGAATTAAGTTGTACCTAATATTAACATATTTAGATATACTACACATTTTTAATATGATTTAAAAGCATTTTTTCATGAAACTGATACTAAGAAGTTTTTAATGGTGACTCTGGATGTTAAGAATTTTTTCACCTGTATACCCAATGAGTATAGTGTTGAAGCCATCAGGGAGGTTTTGCTTAATGTAGGCAAATGGGGAGCTTTGGACATAGATATTTGTACATTTTTAGATTTCATATTGAACAACAGTGTAGTAATGTTTGAACAACAAATGTATTTGCAAAAATGGGGTGTCGCTATGCGCACCCCATGCGCAAATTCTTATGCAAATTTAGTTATGCATTTTTGGGAATCTAAATATTTGTTTCAGCATCCTGATGGCTATAGGGTCAAACTATATTGACGTTTTGTCGATGATGTTTTTCATGTTTTGGGATGGAGATGAAAATTCTTTAACCAGATTTATTGTTGTGATGGAATCTACTACTGACTTTTTGAGATTTACCATCTCTAGCTCACAACAATGTATTGATTTTTTGGATGTGAGCCTTCAAAGGGACGAAAAGGGTTTAATAACTACCAATCTATATAGGAAACCCTGTCGGTGTAATGGATTAAGTTATGATAGTCTGCACCCTAGACACGTTTTTCCCACTACTGTAAAAAGTCAGTTCTTAAGGGTTAAAAGGGTATGTAAAGTTAGTCATACACTTGTCACTGAGATGTAACGAATGGAACAACATTTTGTTGAGAGAGGGTATAAGAAACATATGTACTACAGGGGGCGAAACATAACATTTCTGATTTTGCTCTACCTAATGTTTTAAATGGTAATAATACTAACAGAAATGGTTGTCCTAACAGAGTGTACCCACACTCCTTTGTCACTAGTTTTACTAGTAGTAACAAAGCTATAAGGAATATTATTCAGAAACATTGGCCTCTGTTAACTATGGACCATGGTACAGCCACGATAGTGAGTGCAAACCCACATTTTGTGTATAAGAATAATATTAACTTAAAAAGACTATTATGTCAGGATAATAAGAAATATTGTCAAATTATTAAGACTCGAGGAACATATCCATGCAGGAAGTGTAGTTTTTGTCCTGTCATAAGTGTACAACAAGAGTTTATATGCCCTAATACTTCCTTTAGGTTTTGGCCGAGGTTTCATGCAGACTGTAATAGCACTCATTTTATTTACTTGCCTACTTGTGCTTCCTGTTCTTGCTATTATGTGGAAAAAAAACACACAAAAACTAAAAGAACGGATTAGTAAGCATCTATATGAGATACGTAAACAGAATGAAAGCAATGCTTTATCAAAACAAATCATGGTGCATCCAGGCCATCATTTTCATTTTAAAGTATTACAATTGGTATATGTTAACAGTAGAGGGGGTGACATGAACAATAATTTAGAGCAAATAATATTACGATGGATTCTACGATTGCAGGCACACAGGTTACCAGGAATTAATTGTACTGTCAGTTTAAAACCTGTTTTAAAAGCATGCAGGTTAAAGTGAAAATATTTGTATACACCTCTTTAAGAGGCTAATTATACCTAATTGCTTTGCTGTTGAATTGATTTATGTATTTAAGTATCAGTCTTTTACTGTGACTTGTATTAAGACCTGAAGAAGCACTAGCGAAGGCAGTTGTCTTTTATCTTTTTTACAGTGTATTTTATTAAAATTGTGTCAATAGTTGTGGTTATCCAGCTCTTTTTTTTTTTTGCTGTTTGGACTTCCAGCTTGGGTTTTTGGTATATGCTGGTAATTATTTTTTCAATCACTAATAAACTGCAAAGAACACATGATGATCATTCATATTACCAAATGATAGACCATGCAAAGCAGATTAAGACTGCCAGATTATTATAGCTACTATATCAATCAATCAGTGCAGTTTATCAGCCACAGCAGGAAAACACCAAGTAGTTTCATATATCAGCAATTATATTACTATACACACAATTCACTTTTTGCATTTAAGTTTATGGAAGGACTTCTTAATGAGGCAAAATTCCAGCTGAATATGAATTTTAGGAACTTTGTAAATAAATTATTCACAGATTTGTAGCAGAAGTAGAGATAAGTAATTGCTAAAGGCAGGGAGTTATATATAGTAATGTCAGATGTGCACTGGAAAATCAACAACAAGGTACTCAATAACATAAAGTTGAAAACATTTCAGTTTTTGAGTCTGTAGTGAGGAGTGACAGCTACCTTACAATGCTATTCTGTGTCAGTTTAAACAGACAGTTAATTCAGCAGAGATACCAATAGCTCTAAAGCTCAAAAAGCTAATGTAATGACCATAGTAAAGATGAAGTCCTCATTTGCTTACTTAAGAAGCCATGCCCTTACTGCTTTTGCAGTATTTCATTTTTTTTCAGAAGTACAGATCACTGTTTGTTGCCATCATGTGTCGTTCACCACTGAGTATTCATTTTGGGCAGTTTCTTTCACTTTGGTTATCACAGTATATCTGCCTCTCACAATATTTATGTCGGGTTTGCAGGAGAAAACAGCGACAGCATTCCCTAGAAAGCTGACATAATTCAAACATTTATGCTTCCCATTACCACAGTTCACTTGCTACAGCCAGTATGACTAATGAGTAGTTCCACTGCTCACTGGATTTCACTTTACTTATCCCTACGTATCTGTTCCTACAGTTTTCACTACTTAGTTTTGAGAAGGAAATGCTCACATAATTTTTACTACCAAAACTGTTTTCATTTGTATGCCACACAATTAACTTTCTTCAACTAGTGTGTCTTGTACTTATAATTCTTTCATTTTATGGGGTTCTAATGTGATAATCTGGATGTTCTAGAGACATGCTAGGATTAAAGGACACCATTAGCCACAAAGAAGGATTTCTAAATTTAGAAGTGTTAGTTTCTTCTGGTGTTCTTTTTGACCTGGCATACCACTCGAATGTCCATAATTTTGTAGAAAGTTTATATGTTTACCCCATCTCTCTCAAAATGTTTGATTTTCTGTTAAAATTATGAAGGTAATTCACAGTCAGTCAATAATGTCACACACACTGGGGCTTCCTAATTCTTACAATACAGAAAATGCATGTTGATACAAAGCCCTGTGTTGAGTTGATTTTCTTTGCCCTTTGCCCAGCCCCACCCCCATTCTTTTGGACCTTGTCTCTGATTCTTGAGCAAGGATGTTGAGAGCTATGCTCCTGATTTTATTGCCTTTATCCATGACCTAGAAAATAAAAATAAAACAACAGAGGGTTTAATCAATGATGTTTAGGTTTCAATATAGCTAACTTTGTTGCCGGCCAACATATTTACAAAAGGAAATGTGCTTAATACGTACTTCATTCAAAGAGTCATGTAAAAGAAACTTGATGAAAAGAATTATGCCTCGTCTAAATAATGAATGGAATCCCCGTGGCAAAATATTGTTTCAGGATGCTCAGTATCTTCAAATAAAAGACTTCTATGTGACTCATTTGGTTTGCTTATTAACAATAGATGGGAGAACCTCAGTCCCTACTCTTCACACTTCAAAATTTTAATTCCTCCAGTGACAAAAAAATCTCGCATTTTTTAGCAGCATTTGAAATGTCCTGGATACATGGCAAAGTCTCTCAGAAGATTTCTGGGTTTAGGTTTTCTTTGAGATATGCTGAAAAATAGAGTCAAAGCCTGCAGCACAGCTCTTCCAAGTGGCACTCAAGTTTCTATTTAACAAAAACAAAAGGTATCCTTTATACATTTTGAGCCACAGGACTAAAACAGGAAGCATTACCTCTGCTTAGATGATGATGCATTGTTAATGTAGATGAATACTTATACTCAGGAAAGGGGGGTCAGTGGAGGAAAATCTTAGATATGTCTGCTGTCAACACGCATCTCAATCAAAGAATTTCAGATAAGTAAATTTCTAGATTGCTTAGCACTTACAGACTCAGTTTGTTTGGTTGATCATACTGTATTTATGGATTCTTACTTGTGTGACCCATTGTTCCACATTTATATGGGATTCTTCAAAGTCCAAGCAGAGAGTGAACATTCTCAGTCTGATGTTTTTCTAATCAGTTTATTGAGAGTGGTGGGTGATGTCTGACTATTTTGCTCTAGTGTCAGTGGCCTTAATGATATGGAAATCTAACATTTTCCTTAACGGGATTGCAGCCTCATGCAGGCAAAAGAAGCAAGCAGCAACTGTTGGACCAATCAGGGCTAGAACATTCAGTTTGTTGATTTGGTGGGATTCCCAGGGAATAAACTAAAGCTAAATCAATACTTCTCACAGTAGAATGTGTTTCTTCCATCTTTTCTGGACACTACTCAGTGAAAGGTTTTGCTGACATTAGGGAAGTGTAGAGAACATACTGTTTTTTTTTAATTCTGGGTTGGACTCCAGACAAGGTTGTTAGAGAAACTTTTTTTTCCCCTGATCAGTTGTAAATCAGGATTAAGATGTGGCTAAGTGCCAAACTTAACAAGATAGAAGCCTCAAAATTTTATGAGGAGTCTTTGGGACTGAAAGCTTCTTTTAAGTCTTATCTAATCAGAAACTCCATCTGTCGAGTGATTCATACATAGTGAATTTTGTTAGATAATTCATTTCTAATCTCCCATATGAATTATAGATAAACAAAACTTGGACTTTGCAGCTTATTTGTATCCATCTTATATGGGGCTATAGGAAAATTTAAATGAGATACTGGTATTCACCATGGCTATCAAAGCATTCATGAGCTGTCTGCATGAGTTAATATTCAGGGAGTTAGAAATACCACAACACTGATATGATAAATAGTATAACATAAGGTTTCTAGCTTTGCATGATGGCCATTCAGCTATGGACTTGAGCACCACTCACAAACCTTCAGATGATGACCACTCACCAACCAGGAGAAGGCAATGAAGGATTTCAAAACAGTCAGTGACCCTTTTTATACACTTATGCTGGAATTCAGACTAGTGCACCTTACACATTCTGTATAGTAAGAGAGAAAGCAAACATTTTCATATTTAAATACTTTAAGATTTCTGAACTGTTTTTTTTTTTTTGTCTGCTCCATAACGATTATTGGCTTGGCAGTGACATGCAAAACAGGTTTGCAAGTATCATAAAAAAGCAGACTATATTTAATTGGAATGTTGTTAGTACTGAACTGTGTTATGACTCAATGATTCACCAGAATAGGAGACTATCAGACCTCATTCCATAAAGTCACTGCTGTTTGTGCGGTCTTATTTAGAGGGGTGAAAGTGCAAGATACTTGTAAAGCCTCAGCATAGTCCACCTTCCACAATAGATACCTTTCATAAGAAAAGTTAAATAAAATTTCAAAGACAAGAGGATCCCTTGCAGCGTTGACCATATTAGAGGTGCTAGCTGGGTATCCACTAGTGCTTAGATTTATACCTCGGAATGTTACCCAAGCTTAAATAATTACTATAACAATAAGTATAGATGCAATAAATAATATATATTTCTGTGGTACCCAACATACTTGTTTGTTACTAATCCCTTCACATTTTAACCTTTTCCTCTGCCTCCCTTCAACCACTCCTTCAAAGCTATTGCATTTATGGCACTCATGTAGTATACTGGGTGGGTATAACTCGTGCGTAAATTCTATTTAGGATTACCAGGATAAGATACTACTGCCCATATACCAGCTTACTGTGTTTTTTCTTAATTCTATTTATAATGTGAAGTGACTGACCTTACTACCCACCTCCATCTTTCAAACTAGCTAGGTACAGGGTTAAGTGGATCACCAGCTACCCTTACAAATTGAAAGAACAATAAACGCAGGGTACAACTTGAAAAGCTGACAAACTGCTTCTAGATGCAAACAGTACAATCTCATTATGAATCAGTTCACAAACATGATTACAAAAACAGTTCATGTGCATTTTTCTTAACTTGGATCCATTATAATTACAACAAAATTGCTTACATTAGACTCCCTCTTCTCCGGCCTTTCTTTACCCAGCCTCCTGTTTAACTGACCATCAAATTTTTGCCATAATGCTAGCAAAAGACAGCAGAGACAAATGATACTTTGCCTCCTCTGGGCTAAATAATGACAAACATTTGAGTTTAGACTTCATATTAATTACAAAAATGTTTACTAACATAAATCCTGTTATTCTAACTAATTTATAGCCTATAAATGCTATTTTGCATGCTTTTTTTGATTAATCAGCCATTTGTTTATCCAGCCTAAGGACCGGTCCCAGCGAGACCAGATGAGAGGGAGTCTACTATAACATTTACAGGATTAGCTGAGCATGCACAGTACAATACTTTGCATAACACATAATCAAGAAAACCATTTAGAGTCACCTGGTACTTTATATGTTAAACATTTGCTGCAATCTATAGTTATCAACTTACAATTTTTTAACGAATCTACAGACCCTTTTCAAGTGTGACTCAGGTTGCAAGGGTAAGGGAGAGTACAGAAAAATACACAGCCAGTATACTCAGAGCAAACTGTCTGTATGTTTGCATGATGCATGTTCCTTGCCCTTGTATCCTGGGAAAAGATCAACCAGAATTTTTTTTTTTTAAGTACTTGAAAAAAGAAAACATGTAGACAAGGGGAGATCATGAAATCTCTAATGGCTTGAAGTCAGGATTAAACCAGAGTGGTGAGACAGAGATCCTTCCACAGAGCCACCATGTTGGTGTGTTTCTTGGTACTGTTAAATGCTATAAAATGGCATAACATGAATATTTAATGGGGTTTGAGGTTGATATAAGGGTCAAGGTGATTACCTCACAGACACAATATACAGCATTTGATTCTTACCTTTGAGAGAAATTGGATAGGCTTAAAATGGCTCACAATATTTTATAACTATATCACCCTGTTAAACATTAGAAGGTTTGGAAGTAGAAATAATGAAATATATTTTAAGAAATTCTCCATATTCTTAGCCATTTGTATGAATTATTTGCATTAAGGTACATTTCTAAGCCATGTTATAGTACCTATATTTGCATGGTGACATTTTCTGAAGAAACACCTCCTCTGTTTGCCAGTTTTGAATTAGCTAAGTGTCAAAGACTAACTCAGGAAGAAGATTGTTTTTTTGGATAGTGATTAATCTAAACTACTGTTTTTCTTCATGCACTGAATTTTTAAACTGGAAGAACATGCATAGGATTCCAATAGCTGTTCAGTGATCTAGCTGTGTAGGAGATACAGCATAACTTTGCTCGACCAATTTGTACAACAATCATGTACTCTCTATGGGGCACTAGCATTGCCAACCTACTCCAAGAATGTTTAACGGCACAAATTGGCAGCATGAAAATCACACTCTACGTTGTAGTCTGAATCGTGTGCAATGCATTCTGTTGAATGTGCCTTATAAGTGAACAGGTTCATAGGTCAATGCTAGGTCATCAGACTGCAGACTATTGCAAGCATAGCAAACAGCCAGAAGTCAAAATCAAGCCCTGTACCTTGCATCAGTGAGATAACAGTGTTAGCCTTTGTGCCACAACATGCACCTACAACTGTACCTTTCAGCACTCATGAACCTGTCCACAGGGAAACATAGCAGGGGATGGTGGCCCACTGTTACAAACCACCACTCCATCACCACGTAGGCAGCTTTAGTCTTTTTAAACAAGTATTTGTACCCCATTGCACTCACGCATCCATTCTTATACAAATCAGGCAGGGAATGGCATCTCATAGTCACAAGACAACCACCTTCTCTCCATTCAGATAACTGTACAACCTGCATTTGTACCCTATTGCACTCATATACCTGATCACATATAAAACTAGAAGGGCACGACAACACACTGACATAGGACAACCTCTTCCAATACAGTCATGCATCTCTAACTGGTATACAACATGTATAAGGCCCCCACCCTGAAACAACCCAGCTTAATCTCACTTTCAGTTAGCTGCCTCTGTAAACCCACACATGCCTTTCCAGTCTATGATGTAATGTCCATCTCAGGTGTATGGATGTCCTACAAAGGTGACAGACAGTAGTGCTCAGACTAGTTAATAGGTTTGTAGTTCTTACTAAGCATAAAGCCAAAGGATACCATCAAGAAGATCAGGCATGTCACCCTATACTAGTAACGGACTAACAGTGTGCACCATTAGTTTACTTTCTTCACATATCACTGGTGGAAATTTGTAGCCCCCTATACAGTTATCCAGACTAGATTTAAATAAATAAATATTGGATCAGATCAACGTAATCTGCATCCTGTCTTGCCCTACCAGCTCAAAACCATTAATTACAAATATAAAAAATTGCTTAAGAAAGAAAAACGTCATTTTAATGCATTGAACATTGTAATCACTCTACTGTACAGAATATATAGTCTTGCCACTGTCATGTAAGTATCTCACAAACACCTATCACACACTTCAGACCTCTGGCCACCTCAGCAGCAACTAAGTACTCACTTTCTATGCCATAAGAACTAAGACTTCCAAAGCCATTTCAATAGCTGGCTTTAACCTATAGAACTTACTGCCTGCTTCTGCTATGGTAGAACAAAACGCAAATTTCCAAGAGTTTCAGTTCCATACCTTTGAAAGAAGTCTATTACATACATCGTAGAGAGGTAGCTCAAAACAAAATTTTTTTCCATAGGCAAATACCATTGCATGCCAACTTTTAATTAATTTGTCTCAAACTTATGCATACCAACTCTGCAATTGCTAAATATTTGCCAAGAAGAAATTCACCAAAGTAGTACACAGTATCCTCAGGCAATCTTTTGGTTTTACTCTAACAGGAGTGAGCTTATGGGTTCTAAAATTTACTCCGTGAAGGACACTTGGGGAACTCTATACCCACACACTGTCACTGGGAAAATGACATAACCATCCTCTAAATGTTAATGTGCTACACCTTTAAATATGCTGCCCTTTATAGCTTAGCAAATTTCATCCCAAAACTCATTACATATCCTTACTTGTACTTTGTGGGCTACAGTTCACCCTCAGCAACTGAAGCATGACACACAAATGAAATTATCAAACTCTGGAAGGACCTCATAACAAATGTGTCTACAGCCTTCAATTATTGCACACTATCTCTGTTACAGGCAATTTTTCAACACAAGGGGTTGGAGGTTGGCATAATGGTTAAAGTGTTTACCTTATAAACACAAGGTGCAGGGTTTGATTCTCACATGGGATGATTGGCTAGGCTTAAAATGGCCCACAAGGGCAGTTAGCCTAGTACTAACCTATGAACAAATGAGCCACTCATTTGTATAAATCTTATTATACTATCAACCAGATATATGTACATTAAGACAGCCCTGTAGTCTGTTTCCTCTCTGGTGCCAATACAATGTAGAAAGATGAAATTATTGTTCCTTTAACAGAAACACAAAACATTGTATACTCTTTACATTCAATCAAGCACATGATGTTCCCTGTGCTTTCATGATCTAAATACGTTTCTCTCAGTACTCTGTGGCTTCATTACATTATCCCGTTCTCCCTCAACATCTATCTAGCTCTAGCTTTTAAAACAATGCTCTGCAGTTATAAAGCATACTGCCTCATTGGCATACTGTTGCTAGCACCCCATGAAAATGGCTTGAAAATGCATGCACTTATAACTGCCTAAACACAACAGTAATCAAGTGATTTTTTCCCCCCAAATTTGTAAATACCTGTCTTCTTGATCCTTCTCCCTTCCAGTTAAAACAGAATAGGTGCACTTTCTTCACTTTGCTTTGCCCGTATCTTTTCTCAGTGTAAATAACTACCTTCTCCTCAGCAGACTGTCAGAATGTAACTTTTTGGTCATATCCCATCATCATTCTTTAGTTTGCTTCATGATATAGCTCAGATGGAGAAATGGGAAAATGTAATTTCTACAACATTAGCAACTCATGTAATTTTCCTCTGGACTTTTTATTTGAATCTCTTTTTATTAACTGCCTTTGTTAATAATAAGGCAGCTCACTGCAGCAATGTCAAAAATCATCCAGTATACTGATGACGCTACAATATGCTACAGCCATGCTCTTCACTATCTCAATGGTATACATATTTAAATGCAAGAGCTTTAACTTTTTAGACATATTATTTACCTCAGATCAACTGGATAAGTCTAAGCAGTCTCAATTTCATATACAATCATATAAAGATCATACAGACTTAGCAATATTTTCTTCTGTGAAGCTCCTAAGGGTGATGTTACACCAGCATCTAGGATATGACTGTCTCCTTCAGTAGTTATCCATGAAAATGAAGCAAAAATTACATACACTTTACTATACTAAACAAGTTGCGACAAAGTATACCAAAATTATTACTCCAAAGCTTATCCTGCTTCCATGTCTTGTGTATCTCTCAATTACAGCTTATTTCTGTCCACTAATGCACTAATTCCAGGAGAATACTGCCATAATACAATTCAACAGGTCTGCTGCCTGACAGTTGTACAGAGCTCAATATTTTATTTCTATTTAAATCTCCACGGTCTGGAATTCATTCAGCATATATGACTGTTGCTTATGCACAAATGGATGTTTGCTTATTGATTCCATGATTGAATAGGGCATAGCAGTACATAGCAGTACATATCCTCTGGTAAACAGAATCATTCTTGGGCAGTTTTCAACCCTAGTATACACAACAGTCAAGTTGGTAACTCATATTGTCTGCAATACCCTGAGACTCCTGGAAAAATATCATTTATTCCATTTCAAATTAACTCTGAATCTTCAGCAAGAAAACATCATTTTCCCTCATTTCATCTTCTGGAACTGCATCTCTAAAAATAGCCACTAGCATATTTTTTTCTCATTCATCAGTTTTAACATTTCAGCTTATTCTTTCCCTTTGCCTTCATCCTGTTCTCAGCCATTGCTAAAGTCCATTAGTTTTACCTAAAATAATCTACTCCTTTTCACTTCATGTGTTCCAACTGTTATTTAGACTATTAGCTCCTCTCACAGCAAATGCATGACAGATTATAACAGACATGTGTTATATTTGTGTTAGAAGGTAATGCATATTGCCTTTTGTCAATGTATTAATTTTGTTTATGCATACTTTGTTTTTTATGTACTATTATAGTGTGTACCTTTATTGAGGTATTTCTCCTCAGGCCTTCAATGGAAACAGGAGACCATGTTGGAACTTTCAAGTCAATGATTTTTTTTATCAATGATTAAGTAATAAAATGTACATTTTTCAAGTAACTTGACTTCATTTACTGAAATGGGGTTGTATTTTTATCTATGTTTCATCCACAAGTTATTGCATTTGAAATGAAGTTGCCATTCTACAATATTTACAGTACTGTGTTATCAATTTGTTTTAGAGCTCTTTTGCAATAAGGTTGCAGCTTAATAGGCTATTATTATTATTATTATTAGTAGTAGTAGTAGTATTATTATTATTATTACTGCTGTTATTTTGTGTGTGTATGTTCCAGATTTCTGCTAACCATTTAGACCATTAGCCTATTTATTCCTCATATGAAAGTCAATCCTCAAAGCCATAGCTGGCTGGTCTAACAACCGATTCCTCTGCCTTATCTGGTGCTCCTTCATTTAATGTAGAAAGTGTCTTTCTACAACTTCTACCACACAGAAAGCTATAAAGCAAGTGTTTCTACTGGTAGAAACAATGTGGCTGTATAGGAATTCACTTCTGTTCTGGGATTCAGAAATGCTGGTATAGAAATTAATGTTGGTACTGCACTTCTTCCAATCGATATCAGTCCAACTCACCTTCTATCCTTGCATGTAAGCAGCTGCCATCTTTGGCCCACCATAGCCTCCCATCTGCCAATCACAGAGGCAGTTAAATGTGCAGTCATCAAACCTATTCTGCTTATGGTGCTATCCCATCTGCTTGATAACTAGTGATAGTAACCACATCTCTTCAGAAGGATGTACCATGCCATGCTTTCCCCAACACATGCAAGTTTCAGCAAACATGGTGGACATTACCAGCATTGCATGTCCAAAGTAATATCCCTGGCTTGGTATGATAATAGTTGCCTGCAAGCTTTTGTTTGCATATGGTGTCAACCACCAGTGCCTCTCCAGGGTGGCTGAGACAGCAACAGTTTCTAAATTCCAATTCCTCCTCCAAGATCTTCCAAAGTAGAGCTGTTACTTAAACTCTAATCATAGGGGCTGCATTCAGGGCATTATACAGCTGCACAATGCAGAGGGGGTGGAGGGAGGTAGGAGATTAGTTTTCCAGTTAAAAAACAAAGTTTAGTTCATGGCAAATGCCTGAAATATTATTATGGCATAGTCTGAGTTAGCAGCCTTGCGATTTACTGATCTGAGCACACACAAATGCAAGATAGTTTATAGTCTGGATACCAGTGTTTAACTACAATCTATGAACTATTGTTTAAGTGATATGCCCTGTAGGGTGTATACCTTCTGAGATTAAAATAATAAAAAAATAGAAATCTAATTTGATATTTGCTACTCTTTTGGTACTTTGCACCAGTTCATTATGATTTTCTGCTTTAAACTAAATGAATAAGGGTGAATGTTGCTTTTCTGCTGAATAGCAATTTACTTACGTGACATTTTCAGGCTGTTATCATTTGCATCAGTCAAGGCTTGTACTGTCTCAGGCAAAGTTTGATTACAGTTATACTGGTAGAAGTCTATCCATATGAATATCCATAAAATGTTTAGACATTTGTCCTAGTTACTGAAGAATGATAGAAGAAAAAAAATTATGAGAAACTATTGCATCAAGTAGCTATTACACTCTATGTATCTATCTATCTTTCTGTCTACACGTGCACACACACACACACACACACACACACACACACACACACACACACACACACACAAACACAAATAAAACGGCAATAACATTATTATTCTGTTAAGTTACAATTCTCTTTTTATTTGTGAATCTCATAATAAAAGTTACATCTCATTTTGTGAATGAAAATCAGCATTTGTTTCATTTAAAGTTTTGCCAGGAATTAATTTGTTTTGCTGAATGCACGTTTGTTCATTGATTCAAATGGAATTAAAATAATTCAGCTATTTCACATTTCAACACTAACATTTGTATTAGAGCTGATCCAAAAATAACTAGGCACTTTTATTCCAACCTGTGTTGTCATTTGGATATAACAGTGGTAATAATGTGCTGAAGAACTTGAGTATTTTATCCATGTCATCTACTGAATTAATGAATAAAGAGAGCAATAGAGACTGAAGAATGATCTTTAAATAGTTATCCAGTATGTTTATTCAAGCATGTAGGCTAGCCTGCCAAGTTTGTACTGGAATTTAAAAAAAATGTCAATTGCAGAAATTCATATACGATTCTACCAGTGGCGGCTGGTGACTTCAAATCAAAGGGGGGCTGCAGGAGACAGCTGAATGGGTGGGGTCAATGGGGCTGGGTGCGGCCAATTAGAAAGGGGAGGAGCTATGCTCAAAACCACAAAACCTTTAATTAAATATGCTGTCCTGGGTGCCAAACCATCATTATGCGAGTCCAATCAAGACAAAATGAAGTGTAGAAGAAAAAAAAATATTTCAATCCATTGGCTGCATGACAGCTTACTTAATATCTAGATGGAAACAAAAAGGATGTGAGGCATGAAAAAAATAAATTACTTTTTAAATACATTACTGGAATGCCAGTCAAAATCAAGTATAAGAAAAACAAGCAGCACTTAACTCAAATCACTTCTCCTTGCACTCCAGTTCTAATTATAATTTATATTCAGCTTTATTAAAGTACCAAGTAACATGCTGAAAGTAGCAATCTCTGTGATACCCTCATTTGTAAAAATTTTTCTTATCCAAAAAAGACCTGCTGCCTGACAACTATCTACTTGTTTCATAGGGAAAACATAATCAAAGTAAAAAATGAAAAGCAAACAAGAAACAAGCTCAACATATATTGCTTAAAGGATTACTGCACAGGATATGGACCACGCATGATAGATTGGCATTCTGTTTAGTTTGCAGGTAAAGCCTGTGATGAGCTTAACATAATCTAATCCTGGCCTTTATTACAAATACTGTCATATGCATTTCAATACCCAAGGCTTATACATTATCTAGTTATGTAAGTATTCTCTGCATGGCAACAACAGAAAGGCTTTCAATGTTGGCAATACTGCTTATTAAAACTTAGTTGCATCTTACAATATCAGACAAGCTTACCTGATGGTCATTAAAGCACTGCTACTTAAACACAGAGCAAAAGGCACTTTCTGAATAATAATAAGCATATATCAACAGTATAAAAATGACAGAAACCAGAACATTCTGCAAAATCAATGACAGTTGAAAGGCCACTGTAGTACTTGTGTTTACCTTGGATGGGGGGAATAGTCTGCACATTTACACTGCATAACTGCTCCCTGCCTTGCTTGGACACATCCAGAGTCACTACATGGGGGAGTGGGGTGCAACAAGTTTGTCACAATTTGAAATGTCTCTGGCTGACTGTGATGGCCCTGACACATTTGTCATACCTCTCAACCTCAGAGCAAGAAATCTGGACAAAGCCATACATAGAAGTGGGACAAAGGCCCAAAAATAAGGACAATTTTTAAATATTGCTCTTATAAACTTAGAAACATAATAGAATAGTAGGTCTTGTATTAGTATGAATTTTCTGAAAGGTACAAAATCTGAAACTCAAATGTCTTTCATTATTTTCTAACTTCAGTCTTTAATGATTTGCCACTAATTTGCCAAAAAAAACCCCATAATTTTCAGAAAAATGGACCAAAAATGTGATGCAAAAATATAAAATAGCCACACAATACAGCTGGGAACCTGTCAAAGAAGGGACACTTAATATTAGTACTGCTAACTTGAGCAGCTGACAAAATAAAATAATCTACATGCATTTCTGAAATAAAAGTAATCTATAACTGATTATTACAGTTATTTATTAATTGTAAACCCTCCCTGTTTTCTTCCAAAATTGCCATTTTGCAGAGGGATTATTAGGGGAAGAGCAACATTTTGAGCCAAAATCGGGGACAGTTGAGAGGTTTGGATATGTCTAATTCTATAAAGCAATTTTATTTGCACGTACCTCTCAACCTGTTAATGCAGGAAATTTGGACAAGGTCAAATATATTGGGGGAACATACAAACACTACTAAAAATTGTTCTTGTAGAAACTTAAGACAATTGATAGAATAACACGTCTTGCTTTAGCATGCATTTTTCTGAAGGTTATGACATAAAACTCAATGTCTGTCATTTAGTGACTTAATTCCTAAATGATTTGCCAGAAAACCACACATTTTATGAGGAACAAACCAAAAATAAGAAGCAAATATCTATTCATTCTGCAAAAATATGGACAGCTGAGAGGTATAATTCAACCAGGGCTGTCTGAGTTTGCTGCCCTTCCCCTCTCAAAATCATGGTCGATTGGAGCCTTCCCCCTGCAACCATTCCAGTGTCCCATTTCTTGGTTATTTTGCCCCATTTACCATAAACACTGTAATGTGCATACTGCTTTACTTCTGTGATGATTTGGATTTCATTTGAAAGTTTTATTTTGCATTTTTACAGCACAAACCCCAATAGATATCTGCTAAACAAAGCAATGTAGTCTCACAATAAAAACAGACTTAGCATTAAAACTTCTCTGCCCTTGAAACTCACATGCATTGAAACAGCATTGAAACCCACATTCAAAGAAAATGCATTTTGCCAGTGGCAGATAAAGATTAACTTTGGGCTGTTTTCAAATCATAGGCCCCTTGAACACGAAACATACACATGCTCTTTGATACACCTTCCCAATTGTATTAAATTGTATTCCTTGTACAATACAGTATAGTTGTTAGAGGACATTTTAAATTTATTGTTTTGAACATTAGTAAACAATGAAACCAAATGCATGCACCAATGACAAAACTACCCAATTCAGAACATTTCCATCATAAAAGTCTACTCAACCTTCTACACTCCACCAGTATCAGTAAATATGCACAATCTCTGAAGTGTAAAAGTCATCTAAATAATTCCACATTAAAGAAATCTGCAACAATAAAGAGGTTTCTGCTAGCAAACAACTTTATATATCATTGTTTATTCATCTACAAATAAAGTGCCTGTTGCCCTTGAGGAATAAATTGCCTATGTTGTATGCATTAAAAAAATGATAAGCTAGTAATATCGCAATAGGGACTGTATGGCAAACTGATAACAGGTTCATAGTTACTACTCTAGGTATCCTTGCCAAAAAGGACTGCAGCATCCACCCACTTTACAACACAGTACAGTATCAGCAATGCATCTATTTACTGTGGAAGTAGAACCCACAACCTTCTGCATCAAAAGCAAGTACACTACCTGTTGTGTTATTAACAATACAAGCAGACTCAGAATAAGCAGCACTAAAGTTTTGTTCCCCTGAAGCTCTCAGCTCCTTGTAAAACCTACTCGACACACAGTTGTATCTCTGAACTTTGCAGCACAAGAAATCTTGAAAAAGCCGAAATTTATTGGGTTCATAGGTTCATACTAGGCTATCTGCCCTAGAGCATTTACAAGCCTAGCCAGAGTGTGTTTGGCTTTCGCCACCCATTTTAAATGAATTTTGCTATGCCCTTTTTCAAGGTTAGTATACTGTCCCTCTGTCTAACAGTGACACAGAAGTGATACCCGGAGTAAATCTATGATCTCCCATCCACTCATCAAGATTCCTCTTGAAGAGAGTCAATGAGGGACTCTGCCTAACCTGGACTGGGATTTTATTCCAGAGTGAAGGGAGCCTCTGGGTTATGAATCTATCCCTCCAGCATGTCCTATTTATTTCAGTGCTGAGGTTCAAGTCTCTCGAGCGCGTAGCTTGATGGGAGTTGGATTTTCTGAGGTGCAGCATGTCCATTAATTCCGGGTTGAACATGGCTTTATACATCAGGCACAGATCGCCTCTGAGCAGGCGGTATGCCACTGAAAAGAGCTGGAGTT
The DNA here is from genome assembly GCF_019279795.1 of Protopterus annectens. Classification (NCBI taxonomy): domain Eukaryota; kingdom Metazoa; phylum Chordata; order Ceratodontiformes; family Protopteridae; genus Protopterus; species Protopterus annectens. Next base: position 1,299,823,811 of record NC_056731.1, read on the forward strand.
TCTTTAATCAGGCAGCATATGGCATCTGTTTGAGCCCTTTGATCCTCTTGGTGAGGTACTTTTGGGGTCTTTCCAGTTGCTGCAGGTGTCTGGTAAGGTACATCCCAAAGGGGGCATTGTACTCAATTATGGGCCTGATGAGGGATGAGTAAAGAGGCACGATGACCTCCCCTGATCTAGATGTGAATCCCTTCATGATTAGGTGGGCTATATAAAATGTTTTTCTAACCACTTTGGCCACGTGGTTGTCGAATGAGAGATTGCTATCAACTTGGGCCCCAGGTCCCTAATTACTTCTTCCATACTTAATGGATTACCATCTATGTGGTAATTTGTGGGCACTTTGTTTTTGCCGAAGGGGATGACTATACACTTTTTGGCGTATAGCTTGAGGCCATGGCTCTGGCACCAGTTGTCTCTTTCTAAAAGGCCCTTTTGTAGGATGCTTGTGTCGGCTGGAGAGTCGATTATGGTGCCCAGTTTGCAGTCATCTGCGAACTTGGTCAGCCACAGTCCTTCTGTGTTGGCCTGTACCTCCGAGAAATATATACTGAACAAGAGAGATCCCAGGACTGAGACTTGTGGGATGCCATTTGTAACTGGTTTGGAGTCTGACATGGCTCCAGCAATTCTAACCATGTGGGTTCTGTCCTTGAGCCAGTTTGCAACCCATCTAGTGACATAGGGGTTTATATTTAAGCTGGTGAGCATATCTATAATGCCCGAGTGGGGTATTGTATCGAAGGCTTTTGTGAGGTCCAGGTAGGCTGTGTGGACCACCTTCCCCTCGTCAATGGCCTTGGTGACTGTTTCAAAGAAATCGACCAGGTTTAAGAGGCAGGATCTGCCCTTAACAAAGCTGAACTGGGTAGGATCCAGTGTCTGTAGGTACCCAATATCTTTATTTATGAGGTCCATGATAATTCTTTCCATAGCTTTGCAGACCAAGCTAGTTAGGCTTATGGGGTGATAGTTTCCAGGATCCGTTGAGGCACCACCTTTGTGGAGAGGGACCACTGTTGCTGTACGCCACTCTTTGGGTACATATCCTGTAGTAAGGTTGAGATTGAACAGTAGTTTTCTGTTTGGGTTTAGTTCTTCTTGGAGTTCATGTAGGACGCAGCCCGGGACACCGTCAGGTCCCACTGATGCTGTGTTTTTTGCTTTGGAGAGGGCGGCTCTTACCTGAGCATCTGAGATGTCAGGGGGGCAGCACTCTGCTGGGATAGATATTTGCCCTTTTGGTGGGGAAGGGGGGGAGAAGTTTGCACTGAACATGTCAGCTAGGATGTTGGCAATGTCTGTGGGTTTGGTGTATTTTTTGTCATTTTGGACTAATTCTGAGCATATCTGGGAATTCCCACCCAGGTTCCTAACATAACTAAAGAAAGCCTTGTGATTATCCTTAGTGTCCTGTGCAATTTTTCTCTCGAAGCTGGCCTTAGATGATTTTATGAGTGCCCATAGTTTTTTGCTAATACTGATCAGAGATGCCTTCCCTTTTTGGGATTTTGCTCTATCATGTAGTAGCTTCCTTCTTCTATTGTATAGTTTGTTTATGGCTGGGGTCCACCAGGCAGGACGCCTGCCTTTGGAGGATTGGGTCTTGGTTTTGTTTGGGATTCCATGATCCATGCATTCCTGAAGGTGTTCATAGATTGCATTTATAAAGGATTCTGCGGTCTGGGCCGTATTTTCCACAGGCCCGGGGGCTTTGAAGAATTCCACCTCAGTTTTGAGGAGTGTGAAATTTGCTTTAGAGAAGTTTTTCACTGTGGTTTTCTGGGCAGGGGCTGGGGTCGGGATGTGAATATCTAATGAGATTAATTTATGGTCTGATCTTACCAGTGAGGGATACACTGCTGGTCTGGAGCATAGAGTCCCCATGTTGGTGATGATCAGGTCCAGTATGTTTTCCCCTCTTGTGGGAGTGGTAACAAGTTGTTCCATAGCATTTGAGTTTATAAATTCTAGGAACCTTTGGGCTAGGGTGTTGGAGCTAGAGTAATGCTCCCAGTCTATGTTTGGGTAGTTGAAGTCTCCCAATATAATGGTGTTTGGAGAGACCTTTATATTTTCCAGTGTTCTCAGAAAGGCCGAGTGGGGTTCCTGGGTTTGGGAGGGTGGTCTGTAGCAGGCTATAAACTGGAAGGCAGTTTTACCCACTGTTAGTTGCACATGGATAGTCTCTGATGCTTCGTGCTGTGCTACCAACCTGGAGGTGTGGGTATCTTTGACGAATATTGATACTCCCCCTCCTTTTGTGGTTCGGTCCAAGTTTTGGGGCCGAAAAACATGGTATGAGGTATAAACTGGTAGTGCTGGGGTGCTCTCGGGAGCCTTGAACCAGGTTTCTGTTACTACACAGATATCGATGTTCTCCATGCTAAGGAGAGTTTCGAGTGCGTGCATCTTGAGGTTTAGACTTCTGGCATTGAGTAGCATTACTCTTAGTTTCTTATCCCTTGTGATACCTATGGAGGTGGGTTTGTCTTTTGAGCCTTGCCTAAAAAAGGCACTATGGGTGTGGCAAGAGCCTTTGCCAATATCCGAAAGCCCAGGGGTGATGGGTGCAAGCCGTCCCTAGCGAAGCATCGTGGCTTGTCGAGCATGTCATCCCAGGCTGACAGGCATTGGATCCCCTTTGAATGACACCAATACTTAAGCCAGTTGTTGAAATTGATCATCTTGTCTTCATATTGTGGCATCATTCTTGGTGAGGGTAAGATGCTACTCAAGGTCAGGGTCATACCGGCTCCTCTATGTCTCTTTTCATGTAGTCCAGGGAGGTACGTCTCAGGTCATTCACACTAGTATGGACAATGACTGAGTCATATTTGTACTTGCCTTGGAGTGACCTGAGTGCTTGTGTTATGTGGTGGATCCTAGTGCCCGACAGGCAGCTCACCGTGACCTTCTCCTTGTTCAGCCTGGTGAGCGGGACGTCAGTGTGCTTGATGATAGAGTCACCTATTACAAGTGTATCAGGTGTTTTGTTTAGCCTTAAGGGCTGTGACTGTTCGGCACACTGGCTTTGGGAGCTATGTGTTGCACGTGTTTTGTTTTGGGGTAGCAGTTGCTTGGGTGTCTGCTTTGGAGGTCTCTGTTGCTTAGGCAGATTTTTATTTAGAGCGTCTGAGTATGTTTTTGTGTGTTTATGTGTTTGGTTTGCTGTCATGGTAGGTCTATGTGAGACTGGAATTGTAGTGAGTGTGGTTTCCTTCTCCTCCTGACTGGTTACGCCAGTACTGAGTTGAGAGAGCTTAGCCTCCAGTTTGGCTATATGGTTGCATCTCTCACATGTGTTGGAATTTGTTGGTAGGAGGAGAGGGTTGTCTGTGTACATGAGGCAGTTGTAACATTGCCTCAAGATTCCCAGATTCACCAGCTGGACCGGAGAGGAGATTGACAACTGACCTTTGGACATGCTAGAATAGTATTGGGAATTCCTTTATAATTGAAAAAGGGCCAATTGGGAACAAGGTACTCAAGGGGAGTTTGGAAGGATGTAGTGCTTTTAATTTTTTAGTGCTGACTTATATAATTGCTTTAGTGAGCAAGTGCCAGGCTTTAGAGTAGATATAGGGTGTTTATTATGAGAACTAGATCAGTTCTAAGGGAAAAAGTGAAGAGCAGACTTTGTGGAGCCGAGAATGGTTTAAACCCAAATAAGCGGTGTTGCCTGATGCTGCGCTATGCAAAAAATCATGCAAAGCCATGCTAAAGCGGGTTTTATACATGTGGGACTTGAAAGAGCTAGAAAAGTCCAGAATACAGCAAAGCCTGTATTTGGACTACTCTAGGTCAGGAAAGACGGGAAACAAGGATCATTATTTATTTTTTTTTTTGCAACAAACAGCAGGAAAATGCAATAAATATGTAACACAGGCTAGCGCACTTGAGTGTGTAGCCTCAACAGGTAAATGCAAAAAAACAGGGCAAACTTTAAAAGTGCAGGTGCAAAAACAACTTTAAACAGTTTAAAACAGTTCAAGAAGCAGAAATACTTGCAGTTTAGCTAGATCGGACAGTCGCCCAGGTAGTAGCAGCAAAAAAAAAAACAGTTTTATCAGGTTAGCAGTCGCTCTTTTAGCCTCTCTGATGCTAGCACCACTCTGCAGGACCACTAGGAGCTTGGCTGAATAGTAACAAGCGCAAAAACCGTGCCAAAGCGGGTTTTATACAGGGGGACTTGAAAGAGCTAGAAATTAGCCCAAAACGGCCAATAGACTACCAGATTCTTGTGCTGGGAACACGCCTCCAGGGATAGATAGGCTGCTCTAAGCTCCCCACTGCCACTGGTGAACAAAGAAGCCTCCCTTTATCCAAGAAAGGAAATGGGCAACACAGGAACTTTCCAAAAGTCCAGAATACAGCAAAGCCTGTATTTGGACTACTCTAGGTCAGAAAAGACGGGAAACAAAGATAATTTTTTTTTTCTTTTTTGCAACAAACAGTAGGAAAATGCAATAAATATGTAACACAGGCTAGTGCACTTGAGTGTGTAGCCTCAACAGGTAAATGCAACAAACAGGACAAACTTTAAAAGTGCAGGTGCAAAAACAACTTTAAACAGTTTAAAACAGTTCAAGAAGCAGAAATACTTGCAGTTTAGCTAGATCGGACAGTCGCCCAGGTAGTAGCAGCAAAAAAAAACACTTTTATCAGGTTAGCAGTCGCTCTTTTAGCCTCTCTGCTGCTAGCACCACTCTGCAGGACCACGAGGAGCTTGGCTGAGTAATAACAAGTGCAAAAACCATGCCAAAGCGGGTTTTATACAGGGGGACTTGAAAGAGCTAGAAACTGGCCCAAAACGGCCAATAGACTACCAGATTCTTGTACTGGGAACACTCCTCCAGGGATAGATAGGCTGCTCTAAGCTCCCCACTGCCACTGGTGAACAAAGAAGCCCCCCTTTATCCAAGAAAGGAAATGGGCAACACAGGAACTTTCCAAAAGTCCAGAATACAGCAACGCCTGTATTTGGACTACTCTAGGTCAGGAAAGGTGGGAAACAAGGATAATTTTTTTTGTTTTTCTTTCTTTTTTTGCAACAAACAGCAGGAAAATGCAATAAATATGTAACACAGGCTAGAACACTTGAGTGTGTAGCCTCAACAGGTAAATGCAACAAACAGGACAAACTTTAAATTTCAAGCGCAAAAGTGCGCTAAAGCTGGCTTTAAAGCAGGGGGTTAGAAGAGATAGGAAATGGCCCAAAACGGCCAATAAGCTGCAGGTCACTTGGCTGAAACCACTCCTCAAGGGACAGATAGGCTGCTCAGAGCTCCCCACTCTCACTGGTGAACAAAGAAGCTTCCCCCTATCCAAATAAGGATATGGGCAACACATGAACTATGACACAGCCCAGAGATCAGCAATACCTGAAGACTGGACTATTCTAGTTCAGTAAAGGTGGGAAACAAGGATTTTTTTTTTACAGAGTAGCAGAAATTAGGTACAGAAACACAGTAAATGCTTTAATTTGGCTAGCACACTTGAGTGTGTAGCCTACCAGTTAAACTAAGCAAAAACAAACTTTAAAAGTGCAAAAAAACTCAGAAATACAGGCAGGAATGCAATAAAACAACTTTGCAGAGCTTATTTAGTTAAAGAAACAGAGAAGTCTATATATACAGAAAAGCAGCTAAAACACACAAACACTTCAGATGCAGTGCAACCTAGAGCACTTGAGTTGTAGCAATATTAAGGCAATTACAGTTATAATAAATGCTCTGAAATATACTCTATATATTTTTTTCTTTTTTCCCTTTTTTTTGAAAGGGAAAAAGGAGAAACAGAAGGCCTTATCAAATGTTCTCTCTGTATTAGGTAGAATGAGCTAATGACACTAGACTGGGAGGAGTGTCACAGATCAGATTTACAGTAGGGGCGGGCAACTGCAAAGCCACTGAGTATAAGAGCAAGACACCAACTGGGAGGGAGGGGACAGACAGTAAGCACTACAGAAAACAAATGAAAGTTTTTAAACAGATAAAGATTTGTAAAGATACAGAATGATTTTAACTGCAGACAAATCAGTTACTTGTGCAGATTTGTTAATAGCAATAAAATATACTCGAAGACTAAAAAGCAGACAATAAAAGTGCTATATATTAATTGTTAGAAACAATAACATGTATAAATAATAAAAAAAAGCAGGATACTTATATATCTCAGCTAACTGTTGCGGTCAACACCTCTCATCCACTCTGCTCAGTGTGTATAGACAGAAACCCTATCAAAGTTAGGGGGGACAAAAGCCCAAAAAACAGGGACACATTTTAAACATTGCTTGTACAATGTTGGAAAGTTGCTAGAATAAAATGCTGTGTTACCACCATACATTACACTGCCACGTCTTTAACCCAGGGGACTCTGTGCAAAACAGTCAGAGAAACATACCACTATGCCAAATCAGCTGTTTTGTGAAAGAGAGGAAGACAAACTTAAATGGTTACCATTTAGTGAATTCAGTTCTCACCATAGCTGTCAACCTCTTGGCACAAAACACCTGAACAAAGCCAATAATGGGGGAATACAGCCCCCGAATATATTCAGTGAATTCAGTTCTCACCATAGCTCTCAACCTCTTAGCAAAAAACATGTGGACAAAGCCAGTAATGGGGGGCAATACAGCCCCCAAACATTCAATGAATTCAGTTCTCACCATAGATACCTCTCAACCTTAGCACAAAATACGTGGACAAAGCCAATAATGGGGGAATACAGTCCCAAAAATAGGGACAAATTTCAAATATCCATGTTATAAACTTCAGACATCTGCTAGAATAAACAGTTTTGTGTTACCATGTACTTTCTGAAGAATATGAAGTCTGAAATTCAAATGCCTGCTATTTTTAAACATTTAACCAGGAAACTAGTCTGACTTGGAACAAAAGACAATTTTCAGCAGAGCAGGGAGAAACTCCAGACACATCTTTGTAAGATGGGAGGACATGCAGACTCCACACAGAAGGCACCCTAGGAAAGAATCAACCCAGAGAACCTGTAGCTGTTAGGCAGCAATGCTACCAGTGCACCACTGCACTACAGACTTTACAAGTCAAGGAAAAATGTAGATACAGAAACCACAGATTTTATGAGGAACAGAACAAATATGAGGCAAACATCTGCAAATTTTTTTAGAAATTGTGGTGGATAGGGAATTTTGGTCCTTGCCACCTGCATCCAAGGTACAGGGCTCAAGCCTGAGTATCTCTACCGCCACCAGTATATAGCAACTGGGCCATTTTACACACACACACACACACACACACACACACACACACACACACACACACACACATGCACACACACACACACACACACACACACACACACACACACACACACACACACACACACACACACACACACACACACACACACACACACACACACACACACACACACCAGTCTTCACCTACCTGTTTCATGCACAGAACATATCTGCAGCCAGTGACCGACCAACAGAACATGTCTAAAGCCACAGAATCCATCTGCGTGATACCCATCCAGCCAGCGAAGCCACATAATCCATCCAGCCATCTGCACAATGCCAATCCAGCCAGCAGTGACCAACAGAATCCATCTGCATGATGCCCGTGCAGCAAAATCCCTACGAGAGCTGAGAGAGAGCTCTCAGCTCACTCCTCATTGGCCCTGTCTGCAAGGGAAGCAGTCTGGAGCTCCTCTATTCTGTGTGGTCATCCTGGGTATCCTACAGCACAGGTTGCTGGGTACCTTTTTCTCTGCATCTGGACTGCCTTTAAAGGCAGTCTGAGTGGATTTTTTGTTTCACAGATTTTTTTTTCTTTGTTTTTCTAGGTGCGAGGGCTGCAGACCAGCAGTCCAATAGATGAGCCGCCCCTGGATTCTACATTTTTATGTTACCTTTTATTAAATGTTTACTCATTCAGTAATTCTGTTGATCATAAATGGATTTAAATGTTCTAGTTTAATTAACATTTTATAAAGGACAGCTCTCAATAACTATAAAAGTTTAACTACAGTGTGTTCTCATACCTTGTGGTAAATTGATATTTCTTAAGCTTTTTAACAACACTGACAAGTCTTTGTGACATATTTGGATTTTTTAATGAAATGTTTTATTATAATACATTTCATTACAAATAAAAACAGTAATCATGACACATACACACAGATACAGTACACACAAACACACACACACACACACACACACACACACACACACACACACACACACACACACACACACACACACACACACACACACACACATGTCTTATTACATTGGCATTGCAAATGCATCTCATCAATTCCCTTCTTTCACAAAGGCTTACTGGACTCCTCACAGAACAGCAGAAAATTTCCATGAAAATATTTTTCAGTGCATGTGTTTTTTTCTAACATGAGGGCAGAGTATCTGATGGACAAAGGCCATCAGAAAGTATAATGTTTCTGCAGTTAACATCCCACCTTAATAACATTCCCTTAGCTACCTCCTTACTAACATTCTCCCCATCCTAATAGATATTTAAGGTACTTAGGGACAAAATTGGGTTGGGGAGCATGGCTAGGCTTATAAAAGCCTAAGTGGTCATTAATCAAGTAATAACCTATGAAGCTATGAACCTAAGAGAAAGGTGAGAGGGTTAGGGAAAATACAAACTGGAGCTCTAGTCCTATGGTTAGAACTTCAGAAACATTTTGATTAATGTCTCAGTTGGGGTTGAAGCAGACCAAAGAACAGGAGGATATCAGTAGCAAGGTAAACAGAAAGGCACGGAAATGCAACTTTAAGCAGGTATTTCCAGCTATAAAAAGTAATGAAGCACAACTCCTGCTACTGCTGCAACCTTGCCACAGACCAAGGCACCAGACTATGCAAAAATGTACCAGTAATAGTGTAATAAATTACCACATGAGGCTCAAATCTGACAGTAGATCACAGTTCTGCCACAAATGTGAAAGAAGCTACAAGACTGAGACCCCAGACAGAGTTGAAAATTAAAAAAAAGCTACCTTTTACATGCAATTCTACTGATGGAAATAAAAATTACTAATAATATATAAATAATACTAAAATCTTGCAGTGATGCACAATCTTCGCACAACTGCAAATGACACTGCAACACTAAGGCCCCAGAAAAAAGTAAACAAATGCAAACAAATAACTTTTATGGCTAAACCATGGACAAAAAGCAGAAAACTACAAAAATATATTACCACACAGATCAAGTGCAATTTAAAATATGTAAGCAGAATTTAAATAAAAAGTGTTTTTTTCCTTTTGCTGAAAAACGTGTATCTCACACCTCTCAGAGTCTTGAACAAAAGACCCTGGGTGGATGCATCTCGGTGTTAATTATAGCATACTTGCTAGAGAGAGATCCACTCAAATAAAACAAATACTGGAGCTCACATCCTGTGGTTATACATTACTAACAGTATTTTAATCTTTCCCGTTGATGTGAGTGACATAAATTTCCACTTAGCAAATATCAATATATTAATGTTCAAATATTTTTGTACAAGGCAGTTCCGCTGGGATAGTTTATCAGCTATGCTGTTCTTGCTACCAGGTACATGTTTAGCAGTAAAAGGCAAGTTGATTCTTAAACAGAGTGACCTAATTGCCTCATCACCGATTGTACTGGTGGGGGGGTGGGAGTCAAGAGGACCTACTTCTAAGAATGTACATAAATGCCTGATTATATAAACTGAATATGATTTTTGTTTTATTCCCAAAGTCCTCTGCCAAATATACATTGCCAGCGATATAGGTAAAATTTCTAAGTATATGTTATCTTTCTTAACTGACTCGGCCCATGAGACCAGCCAACTTGCCGAAAACCATCTGCCATTGAGATATCCACCTATACCCTTTCCTGCTGCTGCATCTGTGAAAAGTTTTAGTCAGTCTGATGACACCCAGTGTGTTTGTTATATTGAAACCCCATTAAAATGACTAATGAATATCTTCCATAGCCTCAAGTCTTCCATGACCCTTTTTGGGGTTCATATCCAATGGTGTGTTTTCTGATCTACAGCTCAGATGGTGTAGTGATACATTCCTCTGACCTCCTCTGAATAAATTGGCCAAAGCTGGGTTCAAGTTCTGCCTGGCTGTATTGCTCTGTTAGTTTAGTTGAGGGTGCCTAACAGTGATATTTTCTGTCTGACTCTAACCTTTGGAGCTGACAGAAATTCTTCAAGTATGGCCTCAGCTTCTTTTTATTTTTTGTATATGGATATTAAAAGATTGACTGGTTACATTGATTTCTAGCCATAAAAACATGAGGTTTCAAGATGGGTTCACTATCTTGTCCTCAGCTATCAACCCCCCCCCCCAGTTGATTGCATAGCTGCACAAAAATATTCATCCGCTGCCTGGTGTTCTGTTCACCCTCACCTATGATTAAAAATAATCAAGGTAATATATATCTGTTTATTTTGTAATTCTTTGTTCCCAGCACCATTATAAGAGTGTGCTAAATGTTTCAAATATTTCACATGCTGTGAAGCAGCCCATGGGCATGGTTATGTTGAAATATAGCGGATTTCTGAATGAAAATCCCAGTCCCTGACAATCTTGATTTTAAATGGGTAATAATCTAAAAGCCACCTTAATATTTAGCCAGGGCTCATCAAAATATTTAATAAGATCATCTGCCTTATCTAATATAGCATATTTAACCTTTTTGCTCCCCCCTTGGCAATAAAATTATTGATTGATTGAGAACCCTTCAGGATATGAAAGGTGATGGATAAACTGAAATTCTTCTTTTTTCTTAGGGGTAAAACCTATCGGGATACCATGTACTGCTCCCAAGAAGGGATAGCAAATGGACCTATTATTCTCCCAGAGTGTAATTCTTCCCTGATAATGTTTGCAATGATATCATACCTCCCTTGCATAAATTTTAGTTTCTTTTTTACTATTTTGTTATTAATAGAGAGAGAGATGATTTCAAAGAAAATGTTTAATTAAACCCTTGTAGTAACATTCGGGCTACATTATGGTCTAGATAGTCTTCTAATACTTGAGTTAATGCATGCATTTTAATAGTATATCGAGATGCCATAGTGCTGCATACCTTTGTGGTAAGAGTGATCCCTGAAACCTTGAAAAGAGTCCTTCCCTCAAATGCTTTTTTTTGTCTTCCTGGAGTTGCATTTTCACTGCTCAGAGATGCTATAGGAGGCTTGGTCTGGCTCAATATTTGCTAGCAATTATAAGCTGTATCAGCTTTCCCACAATGAGAAAATAAATGCACAAAATAGCAGGCAGGCCAAAGGTATCTTCGGCTGCTGAAGGTCCAGCAAATATTGATATCTTGTGATCCTAGAAAATAGCTTGAATGGCTTGAGCTGGATCCTTCTAACATGATCCCATTTGATGTCTTTATTGGTAGCTTTCAGTTTCCTAAACCTTTATTCATATGCTAGCTATACTACCCCCCAACATGGTATGTTTCCCTGATTGTCAACAGGTAAGAAATGAGAGGCATCACCAAAGTAGGGTCTTTTTCTATGCGGAGATCTAAATATAATAAGAAGCTTGTCAACCAAGAATCCCATGTCTTAGGGGACTGTTTATTGTTTGCTGCATCACATAAAGGTACCAATGCAGCCATTAAATTTTTAGCTCTGGATTTCTCAACCTCCAAGAGTCTTTATCTGCCATCTGCATCTCTTAATTTGAATAAGTCAATGTATTCACCCTAGATAATTTTTCCTTAAGTGTTTTAGGGATGTGAGCATTTATGTGTGACCCTCATGCATTACTGTCTTATATTGTGGACAGAAGGTGCTAGTGAAAGTATGAGAGATAAACACATTGGAGGCTAAAGCTCTTCTCCCCTCCTAATAAATATATCTTCTAACAGATGACCTGTTCTTTCTTGTCCTGCATTAGCTAATCCATTTTGTGGAACAACATGTGGCGAAACTTCTGACCCCCCCCTCCCCAATGTGTTAAAGTCGAGCTAAAGCTTTTCTCTAAATCCAAATAAAATAACCTGCACTTCCAAGCCTCAGGCAAAGATTCTAAAACTTCTTGTTAGTGTTTTTCTTGCATTTGATTTACTAGCACATCCTCACTTCTGACCTCCTCCCCTTCAATACCTCATTATCTGTTTCTTCCTCTGTAGGTGCAACAATAACAGCGTCTGTAGTATTGTCTATATCAACTGAACTGTCTGACACATTTGTGATTGTCTTCTGCTCTTCTTGCTTGGGTTGAGTCTAACTGGCTGCATCCCATCCCCTTTTGGAACCCAAAGGGATTTTATTCCTTCAGCTTCAAGATCTTGAAAGAGCTCTTTGGCTTACTCTTGCCCATCGTTACTTTAGACACCGAATCCATACTGTACCTGTAAAGAGAATACCTATCAATTAAAAAACAGACAGTAAATACTAATAATATATCTTTGCCCACTTGTGAGTAAGTGAAAAACCCCAGAAGCAATCCCTTGCATTGATCATGACTCTCACAATATATATATATATATATATATATATATATATATATAGGACCAGTATCTTGATTTAAACTGCTGATACTCATCTTGGTATCTTAACAGAGTGTGTTGATTTCTATTTAATATTTTGTATTACTTTTTATATATAGTTTATTGTCTAATTTAACTCTGATTTTTTCTGTTAAAGCTCTTGAAGTGACTAATGGTTCTCAAGTGTTACTATCAGGTTCAAGGTAACAAGGATATTTCCCTTTTGTTGTATTTACTTATTTTTTATTATTTTTCACATTGTGGTACATGTGGCTTGTACTGGATTAATACATCAGATGAATGATGTCACTATCTGTACTGTAACCTAACTTTTGCAGTATGGATCATCTGCACAATACTCCCTGTAAGCATGTGATCCTGGTTGCAGCCCTTTTACTGACTGATTCATAAAAATAATAGATTGAAATACTGACCGTTTCCTGTGTCTATATTTAACCTTAATCTTATCTATAACTGCTGTAACTAATCTCCTACTTCACCTTTTACATGTATATATATATATATATATATATATATATATATATATATATATATATATATATAGGACTTTGATATTCTGTAACAATAATAATCATCATGAACTAAGCTATATTGCCACCCACTTTGTTTTCTAGTTTTTATCTGACTTTCCATTTCCACCCTAGAACTTTACTTTAATTTAAACTTAGTCCCTCGAATTTACTAATCTTCTGTGCAGCATTATCTTAGTCCTGCATGGAAGCAGCCGTTTAGGGGCAGGATGGCAGCGCACCATGCATATTAATGAAGGTGCGATGCCTGACCTCTTAATCTTACATGGATAGTGTAAGAGTGCAGGGGGGGCATGTCTGAGAGCAGAGCTTTCTGAATATACAGGCCCCTGCACTGAAGAACAGCAGAAAGGCCAAAGGAATGAGCGAGACTGCTCATAGGTGTCCGCATATCCCCAGCAACATCCCCCCACGTGTACAACAGCAATAGTAAATACAAATCAAATAAACAAACCTTTTTGTTTATTATGACTCTGAAGAAAGCTAACTGTAGGTGTGCGGGTTTGCCCATCGTTTAACAACAGTAAATGCAGCTTAAATGGCTGAAGAGGATAACAATGAAGATATATGCCAATGAAGCAATATAGCAATAGTGTAGTGGGCAGAGCATATGCCTTACGAGCAAGCATTCCCAGTTTGAGTCCCACTTCAACACATTCCATTTTCTATGGCAAATCACATTATGACCAATATTTTAGTTGCATAACCTACTAAATAACATATATTTGTGAAATGGAGTAATGCATTAAATGCAGAAGTGAGGTGTCAGTGTCATAATGTTGCAAAGTCCACAGATAAGCACATGTGCCCCATACAGTATATGTACACAGGAATCATGGATACAAATGGAAGGTAAAATGTGTAATGAAAGACAATTCCATACAGCTTCCAAATCCCCCACCTTCCCAAGAACCATTAGATATTTCTGTCTAAATCAGTTCAATTGTAAGCGGGAGTAAGCACTAGTAAGCAAGTGTAAGCACCAATAAGCAGTAGTAAGCATATTTAAGCACTAATAAGCAAGTTTATGCCCAGTTGCACAGGGGTAAGCAATGCGTACACATGTTAAGCAATATTGAAGCTAACTCGCTGTAAGTATATTTAACCGGAGGTTAGCATTGCTTACCTTTGCGCAAACCCGCGCAAACCCGTGCAAACCCGCTTACAACTGCTCAAAAGTGCCTTAATCACTCTGTATTCAACAGCCCGTGTTCTGCCCAGCAACAAAATAAACAGCCTTGCAGGTCTTGAACTCAGGACCATATACACTACAGTCCCAGTAGTTAACCACCAAGCCATCCCAGCAGTACAGAAAAATGAGGTATCAGCAAACAAGTCCTCACTACAGTAAAATCAAACTGAACTTGTGAAAGGAATCAGTATACAGTCATATGTTCTATAACCCACTGCATAACATAAATATATGAACTGGAGAACAGCACTAAGCCCAGATGTGAGGTGTAATTGTAATAGAGTGTTGAAGTCCCCAATAAAACACAAGGACCCCATACAGTGTACGTACACATGAATCATGGATACCAGTTATATATATCTATATATATATATATATATATATATATATATATATATATATATATATATATATATATATATATATATATATGATGTAATGAATAATAAATTAATGCCAAAAAGAAAATATAATGCAAAGGGTAATGTAAACAATTCTAAGCATTGCACAGGCCAGTTAACTTAATGTGCTCAGTGGTATACCCCTTTAAACAATGTCAACCTTAGGTAAGCAGGTTTGCCCATAGCCTAGCCTTTTCAAAACTGGCCAAACAAGGACAAGTGTGGGAAATCAGACCTACTTAAACCCAACAGGTGGGAATACATCTCATAACTGGTTGTAGCTTCCCCTTGCAGGCACAATGGCAGAAAGGGGAGAATGTGTGAGCTTCCAGGTGCAGCACTGGTGCATCCAAGAGTCCAGAGTCATGGCAGGATTCCTTGTCAAAAATCATGAGCAGAGACTGCTGCAGGGCCAGTACCAGGGTTTCCAATATAAGGTGAAAGCTTGGGACCATATCGCCCATGACCTCACCAGTGTCACTGGCATACCCCAAACTGGTGAGCAGGTCAGGCATTACTATGCCAAGCTGAAGCAGCATAAGGGTGACCTCTTGGAGCAGTGGATCCAAGAGGCTAGAACGGTAGGGGCTGTCCCAGCTTTGTGTAAGTATCACTCCACTATGTGTGTAATAATTGCCAGCTCATATATATCATGGATAGATATGGCTAAATATTCCTCTTATGTCCACCAAAGCTGCAAGTGAGCAGGCAACGAACCAGGAGGCCCATGGAAGTCAACTGGAAAGGTTGCGACACTAGGCTGGCCAGTAATACTCTTGCATGTACTGTCAAAGAAAATAAATCTAAAAGTATTAGTAAATTAATTGCCTGTATAAAACCTGTATTGTTTAAGGCAAGTACTGCATACACTGGAGAATATGGCAGGAAGGGTCTCATATAGTTTGTATGTAAATAAAAGCATAATAGCCTGACAATAAAGGTCTAACTGCTGGACTGCATGTGTATACTCTGGTGTCATACGGTAATGTAGATTTGCAATCACGTAATAGTACTGTTGTATTAAGTACTGTTTCCCACACTGTGCACCATAAATAGAATGTGTAGGAATGCCTGTATATGACTGGTATAATCCCCAGAGGCCATTTAGTATAACTAAAGACACATAGACAGAATACAGTGAAAAGGCAGACAACAAAATTTGAATAGCACATGCAACTGAGACGTGAACTGGCATATTTTTAGCACACACACACACAGCCATGGTCGAACTCCTGGCAGTGGTAGTAGTCTGCATACATAATCATACCCCACAACTGTACAGATATGTCCAGAATGTCCAGTAAAGTGGCCCGTATGTGTTGCCTGTCAACCTGGCCCCCTGGGAAATCAGTTGAATGATCCCAGATGTATAGGCAGCAAACATGAATTACAACTGACTGACACATCTATGAGAACAAAGCTGGCACACTAGCAACTCCCCAACACCTTATGAGATTAAGAAGCCATGTATGTCCCATTTACACCCCCATCCCCATGTTGTCAAGCTGTGGCCAGAGTGTGTACAGTAACAGAGTGAGATGCATGTGCATAACAGTAATGTGGAATCTGGTACAGTGTGTGGCAACATTCAGGTAGAGCTAACAAACATTTCTCCCACAGGTCTGTCAGATACCAACACTGTGCCCAGAAATACAAGAATGATAACCTGTACTGGTACTGTTTACTTTGGTATTGTATGGCATTGATGCAGTTACTCTGAATAATAAGGTATTATTCATCACTGTCGCCCACACTGTCCTACAAAATATAACTGTCTAGGAAATCCTGTATAAGAGTGTTGTAATACAAGGTCAGAATGCAAAACCACAGAATTATAAGACAGACAGCAGATAGGAGATATACAGCAATATCTATACAGCACACACAACTCTGATACATAGTGTTTAGGTTGTAGCAGACAGAGCCATGGTCTGAATCCTGGGAGTGGAAGTAGGCTGCATACAGAATCATACCCCACAACTGTATAGATAAGACCAGAATGTCCAGTATATCGGTCCATATCTGCTGCCTGTCACCCTGTCACCCTGGGAATTCTGTGGGATGATCCCAGATGTTTAGGCAGCAAACAGGGAATACAACTGATTGTCACACATCTATTAGAACAAACCTGCCACTCTAGCAACTCCCAAAACTATTATGAGAGTAATAAACCAAGTATGTCCTATCTACACGCCCATGTTGTCAAGCTGTGACCAGGGTGTGTTCAGTAACAGAGTGAGATATATGTGCATAATACTAATGTGTAATCTGATACTTTGTGTGGATATTCAAGCAGTGCTAACAAACATTGCTCCCACAGGTACATCGGATACGAACACTGTGCCGAGAAAGAAAAAGCTTGATACCCTGTACTGGTACTGTTTGCTCTGGTATTGTATGGAGTTGTGAGTGTTGCAGTTGCTCTGAATAATAAGGTATCACTGGCCACTGTCACCCACACTGTGCTGCATAATATAACTTTGTAGGAAAGCCTGTATAAGAGTGTGGTAAGTCACTAAAGGTTGAAGAGGGCAATAATCTAGATAAGTCCCGGTTCACCTGCATGTGGTCAAGACATGGCCAGAATCTGTGCAGAAAAACATGGACAGTTATGTGCACAACATCAGCCTGGAATATGGGAGTATGTGTAGAAACAGTTAATGTTAACAAACATTTCTGCCACAGGTATACCAGGTAAGAGGTGTATACTGCAGGTAAAACCAGTTCATGTATAAAGATGATGACAGGCATATCACTGTCCAAACTAAGGCTATAGGGTAGTGGTGTAATACTTATAAGGTACAGATAACAGCACTAACTAGGAAAGTAACGTGGACTACAGGAATATACTAGTTGTTAATTGACATCTTCCTCCCCCCCACCATATCTCCAACAACAAGCTACATACCCACCTCAACTGGTATGTATGACTTCACTGTTCTGCTGGGACATATGTCCTATTGGTTGATAATTATTTAAATCTGTTTCCATGCATGTGCTATATTGATATACTCCAACATTGGTGGCACGGTGGCATCAATGTACCCGCATGCTATTGTTATTACCACTGTGGTCCCATTTATGCATGTGTTCCATTTGCTATGCAGCTGTTCCATATCTGGTGTCTAGGTTAATGGGAATATCTATGCATGCTGTTATACCTAACCCTGGAATGTGTTGACTATTACTAACCCACATATTTTGATACACCATAAACACCATAGCACATATGGGAATGTGGGTCCCAATGGACTCACCTGTCCCACCTCAGCTGGCCGTGGCACCGGACAACAGTACGTCTGGGCTCCAACCCAGGACCTCCTCGTCCATTGGTCCTGTGCAACCTTTGGGTGGAACCACCTCAGGGGATGGGGCTTCCCCCCCTGGAAGTAGGTGTGGACAGGAACCTGTCACACATTGCCAGGTCCAGGTTGTGGTGCATAGAGAGCTCCATCAGCAGTTCAGAGATCTTCTACTCCAGCTTGAGGGCCATGTGTCATGATTAGAGGGTTGGCCTGGCTCTTCAACTCAGCCCCAAGCACAGCTACCTTTGGTGCTGTGAAGGTGCAGTGGTGACTGCCCAAGGGTGGGGATCTTAGTCCCACTGTTTCCACTAGGGGGCTCATGAGCTTCTGATTTCCTAACACCCCTCCCCATCAAGGTGTTTTCCCTGAACATGTGTCATATACTGCCCCTTTATGCATCTTGTTTGTCTTGTCTGTTAACCTACCCAACTTACCTCCCCAAATATACCTACAATCCCTCCCCAACATCCCACTCTCACCTGAAAAAAAAAGTGCAATCTGTTCCCAAAATAAAATATTGCCCCATACATAGCTACCCATTTTGCACGTGTCCACTGGACACATGTAATCTATTCTAATTTGCATATCTCCCTCTCTTTTGGCTTTTCCCGGTTAGGGTCACAATCTGGTCTAATTGTCATCACAACATATTAATGTTGTCCTCACACCTCTCTCAGTGGTTTGTGTGTCCAGATCTACCTCCAAAGTCAGTATATATGCACAGCTTTTGCTGTAGAAGAAATGGGCAGCTATGGCCCTTCCCTACACCCTCCTGCACATCCCTAACTATTTACCCTACTGTCTTTCCCTCTTTTTGCCCCTTTTTCATTACTTTCCTATCAACCCTTTTTTCTTTTCTTTTAACGAAATTAGAGCGGGTTAAGTGGAAGTAAGCAGTTTTAAGCAACAGTAAGTGGGTTTAAGCATTGCTTGCCCCAGCGCTGGGGCAAGCAATGCTTACACAGGTTAAGCAATTTAGAAGCTGAGTATAAGAAACTGTAACCAGAAGTTAGCAGTGCTTACCTCTGCGCAAACCATTGCAAACTGCTTATAACTGCTTAAAAGTGCCTTAATCACTCTGTATCCAATGGCCCTTCTTCTGCCCAGCAACAAAATAAACAAGGCTCGAATCCAGGATCCTGCACACCATAGCCAAAGTGATTTACCATTAAGTCATGTCAGATATACACCACCCTGATGTTTTCACAAACATATCATCCAGCCCATTCATTCAACAGTACAGGAAATGTGTGTGTGTGTGTGTGTGTGTGTGTGTGTGTGTGTGTGTGTGTGTGTGTGTGTGTGTGTGTGTGTGTGTGTGTGTGTGTGTGTGTGTGTGTGTGTGTGTGTGTGTGTATGTGTGTGTGTGTGTGTGTATATATATATATCTAAATAGATATATACATATCTACATACGTATATATATATATATATATATATATATATATATATATATATATATATATATATATATATATATATATATATATATATATATATATATATATATATATAGATATATATATATATATATATATATATATATATATATATAAATATAAAACACACATAGATACATATGCATATGTCTATAGATATATATGTCTATATATACAGCAATATATATATATATATATATATATATATATATATATATATATATAAGCAGGTATATATATCTATATAGGTATATACAGACATACATCTGTAGATAAAAATGGGAACATAACAGAAACAGATATGTCCACATGCACCTTTAATGGGGTTGAGAGGCAACAAACAACATAAGTCTTGTACGAATAGTTATCCCCCCCCCCAGCCAAACACGCCTACCTTGCAATACACTACCAACTGTTGCAGATCCCATAACCAGGACCTGACATGACATGGACACAAGATGTTAACAGTACTCCATCCCACCTGTGTGATGTCAGGCTGGTATCAGTAACATATCATGCAGTACAGTCTGGCTCTCATAGGGAATGTAAAATGTGGAAGCAGTCAACATCCCTAGGATACATATACACAGACACATATATGCAGATATAGATATACATACATATATATATTTATGGCTGTTCATGATCAGAAGGAGCGGACAGCCCTTTGGAATGACCTAATCCAGTGGGTCAATGATGTTGGACTGCACAATCACAGTTATGAGCAGGTCCGGCATCATTGTTCTGACCTGCTTCGCAATGCCCGTCAGTGTGCTGCTGAAGTCCGGGGGATCACCTCGCCATGGGGGGAGCCATGCCCTTCATCCCCCTTGACACGTGTGGAGGAACTCCTGACCAGCCCCATTGCACCTGCCTGTCTGGCCACAAACCAACCGCCAGACACCTTTGTGGAGCTGGGTGCCACCCACACACCAGCTGAGGAGCATGCAGGTTAGGCCACAGGCACATCTGTAGACCACTGTTGCGTATACATCCGCATCGGTACAGGTAGATCATGCATATCTGACATGTCATAGATATATCTTGTTGCTGCATAGTAGTGATAAACAGATGTCCATATGTGGTAGTATTGTGGAAATGTACTGTTGATGTATTGTAATACTGCATCTACCCTGTAACACTGCCACAGTTGTGGCCACTGACTTTGCATCTTTCAGCCTCTTATGTAGGTCCATCCGGGATACCACCAAGGCAGCAGCCTGTAGCAGGTGAATATGGTTCATGTAGATGCTTGCCAATACACCGGTTATGTAATGGCTATGGTATATGCCATGCACACATCTAACACACCTACCCAGCATGCATGCTGTACATGTGCACATATTGTTGCTGTGAAATGTATGACATCACAGGGGTGACCATGATGGGGTATTGACACCTGCATGACAACTAACATCCTGTCATTGCGGAATGTGTCCACAGGGAGTAACATAATGGTGGGAGACATGGCCTACAGTAGGGACAAGTTTGGAACAACACCCATGTACAGTGCAACACCAGTGTATATACCTGTAGGACAATGGCAACTGCTGCAGATATACACTATGCCATAAGGCATTACAGTGGTCTATATTATCAGCTGGAACTAGGCTGTAACATGTGGTGTTCAGTGTATGGGACTCTGTAAAGTGACACACATGTGTAGGGCTTACTTGTTATGCATCTTCAAATAGGCTGAAGGAGGTGGGAGGGGTGTCAGCATGACACACCAGTACACTGCAACAGGGATCCTAAGGATGCTAAGAATGGCTATATCTTCACATAGGTTCAAGACCTGCGGCAGCCATAACTCTACCTACACAGCAATAGTGATGGCACTGTGTGAACACCAAGGGATGTAAACATGAGTAGACCTTGCAATCATGCAGAATAGGGAACATGTGTAGGGCAGACTGAACATACACTGGCAAATGCAGATGGCCCACACTGGTATACCCTGCCAGGAGTGGTGACTGCTGTAGTGCACACAAGAGGTGCAACTAACTGTCATGATAACGGTGTGCACACATATGCCCACACGATGTGTATGCATCGGGGTCAGCATCCGCACACATAACACATTCCATAGACAATGCATGTGAAAGTACAGGACATATGTCACATATCGGGCTCATGTACTGCTAAGAAATGCGGTGCTCTGGTCTCATGGCAGATCAAGGATGGGTGTGTTATATCAATGATGGTGTGTACACCCCCCATAGCCATGGTATGCTCTGATGGTTGTCAGTGTAAGAGCACTGGATTGGTCATACATGGTCCGCTGAAGTTGAGAGCTGTGCAACAGACATCAAGCATTCACAAATTGCATCTGTCCACATATACCAGGTATGTGTTGCTGGAAAACATAGGGGCTGTGAGCATTAAAGCTGACATAACCAACACAGTAGTACACATTCAGCAATGGGCTGTACACCTGTGAAATGGTGCACAGTACATGGCAGGGTGCAGAACAGGTGCACAGAAATACCGTGTTCATGGGCGCAGTGATATCAAGGAGAAGGGGCTTCACCTAGTGACACAGTACATGCATCACACACACATGTATACTGTTGGTAGCATGGATTGACTATACCTGCACTTCATGCTGTTGGGTACCTTATGTTATGCATGTTGACAGAGGGTTAATAGGAGTATTGTGTGTACTATCATTGTGCAACCTCACCTGTATGTGTGTGTGTGTGCATCCTTGTGGGTAGTTAGTTTGTCTGTAGGGTCTCTCTAGTGAAGTGGAGGGAGGTTGATGCATGTAGGATGCTTGTGTGGATGTGTGTGTGTTTGTGTGGCTGGCCATGTATGCACATGTGTGATTGTGGGGTGTACATACAGCAGTACCTCCCTCTGGGATCATGCAGTACTTGTACATGGACTGCCACATTACACACCAGGAATACTTGTCATGTGTGTAATCATAGGACAGCTGATAGTATAATATGGTCTGTAGCATGGAACAGGCATTGAGAGGGAAGGTATTCACCAGATACACCCTTAATATCACATTTAGCAGAGAGGTCACCTACAACCCACATAAGCAGCACTACAGATGCATTGGGGAAGTACTAGTCAACATGAGGCAGTGTATCCAAATATTACAGTTGTCACATGATAGGCTGAATGAGCAACATATCTGGCATGTACTGAGCATTACATACACATGACACACCAGTGCGTGATATTATGGATAAAACATAGTAGCCCACACATATAGGGGCCATGCTCATTATGTCCAGACATACACAGGGAGAATACTGAATGACAGCAGCGAGGCCATGAAAAACCACTACACACAGGTCAGGCAGGTAATATAGTAACAGGTCATGTGTTGTGATCTCTTGTGTAGGAATTTAGAGGACTGATATGTTAATGAATGGTATCAATGTGTGACTAAGAAGTGTGATGCAGGATGGGGTACCACATGGACATATACATGGGACTGATGTAAAGCTATGGACATGTAGGTATTATGGAGGTGTGTGTGTGTGTGTGTGTGTGTGTGTGTGTGTGTGTGTGTGTGTGTGTGTGTGTACTGTTAGGCAATGCCGTATAGGTTTTAAAATGCGTTTAATGTTTTCCCCCAGAGGTGGCGACGTGGGTCAGGATCCTTCCTGTATGCAATTTGAAGTTAGTGTCAATACAGACACCGAAGATGATGATAGTATGGTTGAGGCACAGGTGGGGTTGTCAGGGGCTGACACTGTGCCATCATTTGACATCCCCCTTTTAGCCACCCCAACTCTGCATACAGTTTCAGTGCCTATACATACCCCATCACCAGTGGCCATAGTGGAGGGACAGCTGGCATTTGGTGGCAGTGCACAAGAAAGTGTGGTAAGCATGCCTACTTTGTCCAGTCACAGTAGACAAAGCCAGATGTCTGTCAGGGCACCACATAGGCAAATGTCCCAGGGTGCTCATGGTAGGGCCTCTGGACATCATGCTCCTGGCAGAGGTGACATAGCTAGTACCAGCTGGCACATGTTTCAGGCTGTCATGGCGGTGCAGGCATGTATGGAACATTACACTAGACAGGGCCTCAGGCTGCAGAGGGCTGCTCTCACATCGGTAAGCGACAGCATCCATGAACTGTTTGGTGCCACCCATGCTTATACTGAGCTCATGGATAGATGACATGGTGAGATGATGGCCCTCATTGGCCGTGGTGTGTCCGTGCTTGAACGTGTAGTGGGGGTGCGGTGACAGCCACATGGACGTAGGCCAGCAACACCAAAAGATGGCAGTCAACATAGATGTGCTAGGACACCAAGGGACTCCTGTAGTGGCAGTACAAGCCCTGACAGTGTGGGGGTGCTATTCACACCACAACACAGCAGGTTTTGTGCACATGGTCCTGGCCAGTCCCAGGAAGGGCCTGGTACCAGCGGACATTTGTCATCAGCAGGTGAAAGTAGGACATTGAGGCCTGTACCTGGACGTGCCCATGGACCCCCTGGCAGGCACGGTCCACATGTCCGTGGCCAGAGGCATTGAACTGCACACCCTGCCAGGTATGGTCTGCAGCTGTTCATAAACACCTGCGTAGACAGCCACATGGCAAAACTGTGTGCATGCATACCCACACACTATACGAACACACCTAGGGCAACCCCATACCTACACACACCACAGCACCATGCCCAGCTCACTGCAGTACACCCCTCACCCACACACATGGTGTCAAATGTATGGCCCTCCCTTGGCCTCTGCAAAACCAACATCACACCCTGTGCATATAATGATACCTGTGCCACATCCTTCTCATCCATACCATCAATGCAGGGACAGGCTTATATGGTTCTGATGCACATGGTGACTGTACTACAGTGTACCACAGTACTGCAGTGTAACATTTTGTAAGGACTACAGTGCAATGCATATATGGCAGGTAGTGTAGCCATCCAGCAATCATGCATTATAGCTGTTAGTAACACTGATTGATTGTAGTCTGCGTAATGTTACCCATTTGTGTTGTAGGTATACATGTGTCAGCACAAGGATGCCCTGTGCATATGATGATACCTGTGCCACATCCCTGTCATCCATACCATCGATGCAGGGACAGGCTAATATGGTGCTGATGCACACGACTGTACTACAGTGTACCACAGTACTGCAGTGTAACATGTTGTAAGCAGTGAAGTGCAATGCATATATGTCAGGTAGTGTAGCATCCAGCAATGATGCATTATAGCTGTTGGTAACACTGGTTAATTGTGGTCCCTATAGCGTTAGCCATTTGTGTTGTAGGTGTACATGGGTCAGCACGAAGATGGTCTGCAGTCATATTTCACAACAGGGTATGGCACTGTGGTGACACCATGGCTGTGACATATCTGGGGTACAGTTGAACATGTTACAGGTTGCTACTCAAACCAGCTTAAAGCTACTCAAACTGCTTTAACCACTCTGTATCCGACATCCCTTGTTCTGCCCAGCAACAAAATGAACATCTCTTGTAGGTATTGAACCCAGGACCCTGTACACTACAGTCACAACACTTACCCACTACACTATGACCACTGTGAAGACAGCTGTTGTTTTAGCAATATAGCTATCAATGCACATATTGAGTAGTATTGAACAATTTCCTTTACTTCCAAAGTTGTGTAGTCCTTGTTATCAATATAAACAGTAAACGAACAAGAAACACTGTATAATCCACAAAGTAGAATGGAGCAGGCAATTGTTTTTGTAAAAGCACCAACATTTATTATAATTCAAAAGTTTAAAATGCTAAAATGTCCAAATATAAGCACTTTTGCCTCATTTTTACAGACTTAAAAAGACTTGATCAGATACCCCCTGACACATGACAGGAATATGGTTATATACATATAATAGGTCGATATATGTCTACATGTACATACACATGTATACTCATACATATGTCTGCATACACATCTGTATAATGCAACATATATATGGCCAAGAGTACATCTCTTTGTATGTACATATATATATATATATATATATATATATATATATATATATATATGTGTGTGTGTGTGTGTGCATGTGTGTGTGTGTGTGTGTGTGTGTGTGTGTGTGTGTGTGTGTGTGTGTGTGTATATACATATATGTATATATAGCTATATATGTATGCAAATCCTATGTGTACAGATATGCCTAGTTATGTTGGTATATATGTGGATATCTGTAACTATATGTGAATACATATCTATTCTTATATACCTACTACTGTCAATATATATGTAGATATCCATACATATATGTGCATATGTATCTCTGTCTGTATATGTGTAGACATATATTGCTCTGTATATGTATATATCTGAGTGTTTATATGTATATATATATATATATATATATATATATATATATATATACATATACATATCCATCTATGTATGTCAATATGTGCATGTGTATATATCTATCTAGATATATGGATAATTATATATACATATATGTTCATATGTCTTGAACATGGAGTGGAGCCCTACCTCAGCCCCAATAGTATCAACCTGTTAGTGCAAGGGGATGTCAGGTATGTATTGCAGGTATATTTGTAGACTATTGTTACTGTAATAGAGATTGTCTTCACAAACATGGTGTGTGTGGGAGGTCACATCTGCTTTTAACATGTGCGCCATTGGCTACTGACAGACATCCTAAAGACATCATAGTACAGTACCACTGCTAGCACATTAATGCTCCTGTGGACTACAGCAGAGATATCGCCAATATATGTGTACAGTCTGACACACTCTAGACAATCCAGCAGTATACACAGAACCCATTAGTTCAAGACATGTGGACCAAGCCTGACAATGTGGATGTTAACAGCCATGTGGATGGGTATATCACATAACTACTGGTATACATTTGCCCCCATAGGTTATGCACTCACACACCCCTGTCTGTCCTGACACATAATATCTGCTGGTAATGAGGTGCCATGGCCACATACTACCCACAAGTTAGTGACATACATCTGTACAGCATCCCACTGCTTTGTCTGACATATATGACTGTTATGGTGGCCCTGCAGCAGTGCATCTGGCAAGTATCTGGACATGACATCTCACTGAGTAAGTACACTAAGCTGCTAGGCATGTAACAAAGCACTGTGCAGGCTACAGGCAGACTGGCTCAGCACTAGCCTACCCTTCCTATGGGGGGAATACACATGTACCTGCATATATAGAAGGCTCTACAGACATGTCACAGCACAGAGTAACAGACATGTGTGTGAAAGTGCATAACACAACCAGTATGAACACAGCCGCAGCCACACATGGAAAGCTAGTGTAATATTACAGTATATGGACTATCTGTTCAACACCATCCTCACATGTGCCACTCATACACTAACTCTACATATACTGGGCTACTACACAGTATGGTCCAATGCCTGTCTGTGGCATGGGACAGGTGCGTGTTTGGCCCTACAAACATGTAAGCTGTTAGGGTAACATACAGTGGAGCAGCATGTAACATCAGATAGAACAGGACCAAGAACAATGACATTGACCACAGTCTGTACACAGGCCAAGATACATATTAACAATGCACACACTGTCGACAATCACCATAAGTACACAGACCTCAGTACTGTATATAACCCTTACTATACATAACATGTGTAGCAGTCTGATATCTCACTGGCTTGTTATCAGATATGATTTCAATGAATATGGTATACAGCACATATGCAACTTTTACTGCATGACATATGTACAAAGGTTGACAGAGGTTCATAGGTTCATATTAGGCTATCTGCCCTAGGGCATTTATAAGCCTAGACAGAATGTGTTTGGCTTTCGCCACCCATTTTAAATTTATTTTGCTATGCCCTTTTTCGAGGTTAGTATACTGTGCCTCTGTCTAACAGTGATACAGAAGTGATACCCAGGGTAAACCTACAATCTCCCATCCACTCATCAAGATTCCTCTTGAAGAGAGTCAATGAGGGACTCTGCCTAACCTGGACTGGGATTTTATTCCAGAGTGAAGGGAGCCTCTGGGTTATGAATCTGTCCCTCCAGCATGTCCTATTTATTTCAGTGCTGAGGTTCAAGTCTCTCGAGCGCATAGCTCGATGGGATTTGGATTTTCTGAGGTGCAGCGTGTCCATTAATTCCGGGTTGGACATGGCTTTATACGTCAGGCACAGAGCCTCTGAACAGGCGATATGCCACTGAGTAGAGCTGGAGTTTCTTTAACCGGGCAGCATGTGGCATCTGTTTGAGCCCTTTGATCCTCTTGGTGAGGTACTTTTGGGGTCTTTCCAGTTACTGCAGGTGTCTGGTAAGGTACATCCCAAAATGGGCATTGTACTCAATTATGGGCCTGATGAGGGATGAGTAAAGAGGTACGATGACCTCACCTGATCTAGATGTGAATCCCTTCATGATTAGGTGGGCTATATAAAATGTTTTTCTAACCACTTTGGCCACGTGGTTGTCAAATGAGAGATTGCTATCAACTTGGGTCCCCAGGTCCCTAATTACTTCTTCTGTACTTAATGGATTACCACCTATTCTGCGGTCTGGGCCGTATTTTCCACAGGCCCGAGGGCTTTGAAGGATTCCACCTCGGTTTTGAGGAGTGTGAAATTTGTTTTAGAGAAGTTTTTCACTGTGGTTTTCTGGGCAGAGTTGTGGCTGGAGGCACAAACACAGGGCCAATATTGACATGCTGCTGTGATAACCTCATACATTTACTGTTGTAACAGGGTTTGTTGCAACATATGTCCTACGAGGGATAGGAAGTCAGTAATTCTCATGGCTGTCACCATCTATCGACTGCAATCCTTACACTACCTTCTACAGTTCACAGATAGGTGCTCTGTGGGTAACACAAGAAACAAAAGGCACCACACCCTGCCCAGTCTGCAGATGACCCTACAGATGGGGGTTTCCTGATAAATGTAGCACTGACATGACAGGTATTAAAACATGTAGGTCAGCCATATCCACACACCCTGTTAAACCAACATTACTCCAAATGCAGTATAGCAGCACTTGCAGTTTGTAGTCAAGTCAGGGACATCCCCCTCCTGTGTGTTGGCCTGTTTCCACAGTGTATGTTGTTAGAGGTAAATCCCCAGTCCATGTGTGATGCTGTTTGCCAAATAACATATCTAGTTCCTACTCACAATGAATGAAAAGGCCCAACACCAACATGATGTTCCTAGATATTGGAGTGTGTTTCCATTCAATTGGCTATGGGAATGTTACCACAGCTGTTCCACATGCAATCAGCTGGAGGAGGGCTGAAATTCATGCAGAGGCCATCAGCTGATCATGAGCATCACTTACAATACATATGCTGCTGCCTAAGCAAAGCAGGTGTAAGTCTCCACATCCACCAGAGAGGACGTGAGAGAGGCAGACAGAGGCAAATATAAGTCAGAGAGGGATGGGAGAGTAAAATGTAAGCCTATTTGTGTCACACACCTACTAGTACAGGGTATCAAACCTCTAGCTGACTATGTATTGCTATCACATGTCTATGCAATTATTGGATGCGCCACATAGATTACATGTTGAGGAGCCCTCCAAGCATATATGTGATGGTGAGTGACATCTGCAACAGTGATATGGTAGCCATATGGTAGATGTTGTACACGTGCCTGTCTGCATGAACAGGTGTCAGCGTCAACACAGCCACACTCTCACAGGGACCCACACACATTGACACACTTGGCAGGGTCAGGAATACAACTCATCACTAGTTAGATTACCACAACACAGTACTATGCAGGTATCACATGCACCACAGGGGTTATATGGAGGTTATATAAGCAAAGGGTATGTGGAGGTGTCTGACATCTGACAGCATGCTTCAGTATGCCAATGGGGATTGTAGTGAGTGTGAATTTGGCCATAGGCATCATACACCACACACACAGACACAGTGTGCCAGTATTGACATGCATGGGTGCATTGCTTCACGGGTGTGTAGTGGTCGACTGTGCCAGATGGCTATACAAGGCTAGGTGATGGGTATACCTTGGCATCAGGTCACACAGACACAGTGTGCCAGTACTGACATGCATGGGTGCATTGCTTCATGGGTGTGTAGTGGTCTACTGTACCAGATGACTATACAAGGCTAGGTGATGGGTATACCTTGGCATCAGGTCACATGACAATGGTCTGCAGTGTGGCTCAGGGGTGTAGTGTCTGGATTTGCCCACAAAGTTGGGTATTGCATTTACCATCCAGTCACCAAGGTAACTATTGTATGTGGCCATTGCTCTGCATTGCTTGCCATTGCCATGTATGCGTTCTTTAGTCCATGACATGGAAGGTGTCTGGGATGTGCACACCTCCCACATGCATGTACAGTGACATGTGGAACTGTACCTGGGGTGTCTGGCCCATGTTGTGTACACAGATTATCATCAGATGTGCCAGTCCTGGCCTCATGTGGTGGGAAATGTTAATGGACAGCAGGTTGACCCTGCACCTACATGATAGCATGACACATGTATTCCCTGGTGTCAGTGGCATCTGTCCATACAAGGAATGTGCTTTAGGCATTGTAAGTCCTCTGTGGGTCACATTTGATGGCACCACAGGTATTATAAGTGTCTAGTGGCGAACATAGGGAAGGTGCACTGTCTGCATGGTTGTACCTACTGGATTGATGGACAGGGTGCCATGCCCTCTCTAACCCACTGCAATCACACCATGATTACTATCAATGGGCAATATGCAGGGTACTACCAACATAGCGGTTGTTGCCTAGGCAAGTGTCTGTGTCTGTGTATGAGACATGGGTTGAGAGTGCTCTTTGGGTAATACATGGGTTGCTAACTTTGTTCGCATGGCCTTGATGTCACATGTAGGGGTATGGACTTGCACCCCAGCCTCTCAGCTATTTCACATCTGTTATCTTTGTATGGTGGACATTGTGACATATACTAGGGCCACCATATAAGAAATTTGCAAAGTCCACTCCACACTGAGTCCAGTTGTTACACACTCACAGCCACCTCCACACAGGATACGAAAGACAAACACAGACACACACACAGAAGCACAGACACACACACCTGCCATGTCTGGGATTAGAACTCTTACTTAACAAGTTTATTACACTACAGCACTACACAGTTATAGGACATGCCACAGAGATTATTGGAGTGCTTCTTCCCCAAAGGTGTATTTCACAGTGAATAACATCAGCAGGATTGCCAAGGTAGGGTATTTGAATTGTAGTGAGTGTGACTAGCCTGAAAAGCATTGCTCCCTACACAGACATAGAAATGCACACAAATACATCCAAAACTGCCATGTGTGGGAATAGAACTCCTACCAAAGTTCTATATCACACTACAGCATTACGCTGTTATAGGACGTGCCACAGAGATTACTGGATTACTCCTTCCCCAAAGGTGTGTTTCACAGTGAATGACACCAGCAGGATTGCCAAGATAGGGCATTTGAATTGTAGTGAGTGTGACTAGCCTAAAAAGCATTGCTCCCTACACAGAAATAGAAACACACACAAATACATCCAAAACTGCCATGTGTGGGGAATAGAACCCCTACCAGAGTTCTGTATCATACTACAGCATGACAATGTTATAGAGCACACCATGGAGATTATTGGAGTACTCTTCCCCCAAAGTTGCATTTCACAGTGAATGCCATCAGCAGGATTGGCAAGGTAGGGCATTTGAATTGTAGTGAGTGTGACTAGCTTAAAAAGCATTGCTTCCTACAGAGACATACAAAAACACACAAATACATCCAAAACTGCCATGTGGGAATAGAACCCCTAACAAAGTTCTATATCACACTACAGCATTACGCTGTTATAGGATGCGCCACAGAGATTACTTGAGTAATCCTTCCTCAAAGGTGTATTTCACAGTGAATGACATCATCAGGATTGCCAAAGTAGGGCATTTGAATTGTAGTGAGCGTGAGTAGCCTAAAAAGCATTGCTCTCACAGACAGATACACACACACAGATGCACATGCACACACACACACACACACACACACACACACACACACACACACACACACACAGTTGCTATGAATGGGATTAGAGCTCCTACCTAACTAATTTATCTCACTACAGCAATACACAGTTATAGGATGAACCAAGGAGATTACTGGGCGATACCTTTCCCAAAGGTGTATTTCACAGTGAGTGACATCAGCAGCCTTGTCAAAGTAGGGCATTTGAATTATAGTGAGTGTGACTAGCCTAAAAAGCATTGCTCTCTACACTGACAGGGACACACACACACATGCACACACACATGCACGCACACACACAGTTACCATGTCTGGGATTAGAACTCTTATCTAACTAGTTTATCACACTACAGCAGTACGAAGTCATAGGATGCGCCGCAGAGATTATTGATCTTCACATTTCCCAAAGGTATATTTCACTGTGAATGACATCAGCAGCCTTGCCAAAGTAGGGCATTTGAATTGTAATGAGTGTGACTAGCCTAAAAAGCATTGTTCTCTACACAGGCATAGATGCACACAGATGCCATGATTGGGATTAGAACTCCTACCAAACTAGTTTATCACACTATAGCAGTACGCAGTTATAGGATGCGTCACAGAGATTACTGGGTTGCACCTTTCCCAAAGGTGTAATTCAAAGTGGATGACCTCAACAGGCTTGCCATAGTAGGGCTATGGGGAGGGCAGTGTGTGTGCATGGGCCATAACTCATTCATCTAGAGGTCGACACACCACATGCGGGCACACGCAGGTTATATTCCACAGGTACATGTGTACAGCTCCTAAATGGCTACTTCCTTGTACAGTCATGTTGCACAGCTAGCACTTGCACCACATAGTCTGTATTGCTGATGGATACCAGTGGCTAATGTCTACAGTGAGTGACATTTACACCTCATGTGGTTGTAGCCATTTGGCTGTGTGCTGGGTGGGACAGGCTTCATAATGGATGGCTCCTTGTCACAATCACTTTCTTCCACACATCTATGTACGTCTAATTGTGGATTATTATAGTGTGTTGTCCTTGGATATATGTCTGTATTCCTATCCACTGTGTGTGCAAAGCATGACCGGTGCATACTGAGGAGTGTATACACTAACATCTGCAACTGCCAGATATGTATGGTCCACTGTTGTTTGCATACATCGGCTTCATTTGTTTAAGTATGTGAGCATGCCCAGGTCCCTTCTGTATTGCGTGTGTGGATCAATTCCAGGTAGTTTGTACTCCAATGCAGACCTTTGTGTTGTACACCTACAGGTAGCAAACTGTTTCTGCAGGGTATCCATCAACCATTTGGCAATATTGGGAAAAACTGTGCAGGGGATAGTGTGTAGTGTAGGAAATTGTGTCTGTGCTGCATCAGCTGTATGGTACTGCTGTTAGCAGAGATATTCAGACATGTGTACTGTTATACACTGTGATGGTTTCTGTCCTCATGTACTGTCAGGTGAACATTCTTGCTCACAGTGATGTCTTGGGGGGCAAGGGTGACTGCAGCTGTCTCTGGTATTGTGGAGATATGCCTACATATTCATGATAAGTTATGTCATTCTGGAGGGGGAGCTGCAGACACTTGCTGCTGGGTCTGTGTATCCAGTTCAGGACCTTGGTACAGTGCTGGCAGATGATCCCATATGTGTACATCCATTGACCTAACAGTAGGGCCTTATCTTGCTGTGGTAATACCTCACAGCTGTACAGATTCACACAGGTTACCCAAAGGCAGGGACCATGAGTCAGGACATTACCCCTATTGTGGTGTTCGGGCAGGCATGTAGCCACCCATTTATGTGTTTGCAGCCAAAGATAGTGTGTGCACACAGCTTTGTATCGGACCTTGCACATTCTATGCTGCCCATGCTCACCCCCCCTCTGTTATTATGTCTTTTTCCATATATTATGCATACATTCTCTGATACTTTCCCTAAGGTTATCACTCCATCACTGCTGTGTGTTGGTGTTGGTCCACAGTTCATGCAGTGGGACATGGTGCACGTTACTGGGGTTTGTCCACATGGCTTGCATGTGGCTTATGTGGAGTGTGTTATGTTGTTATTTGGGTGTCCATGATATAACATGCATTGGTAGTACGTGTGAGACACAGGCCTTTGGCAAAGGCCTGTGGGCCATTAGGTGTTGCAGTGGGGCAGATGTGCTAGGCCATTGCATTCTGTCAGTCCTACAGTCTCAGCCCACCATACAGTATATTTCCCTGGGGTGACAGGGTAGGTATGCTAGGTGCTCATGCCAATACCTTCTATCAGTCTTGATCAGGTGGTGTGGATGCTGGCAAGGTGCTACCTATGGCTAGGGACACACCTGCATGGGACACTTGCACTGCATGCTGCATTACTTCGCTATTGCCATTTAAGTTGGGCTCATATTGTACCGGTTCCCCACAGTAGGGATATAACTAGAGAGGTACCTGTGGGTGGTGTTTGCGTGAGCTGGGTGCATGTGTGCTATGGACACTACTTACATCTGACACACAGATATATATGGGACATTCCAGTTATGCTGGCATGTGCAGGTACATCAGGTGTTTCCCAATACATCAGTCCTACCTCCTTTGTGATCTGCATGTGTTCAGGCAGACAACACTGGTATCCTCTACTACAGGACCAGATAATGTGATGCATACCTGTATGTACAATTCCAAGGGTGTCTCCATTTCACAGTGACACAATATATACTGTATGTCTGGGGTACTTTCCCCTGTGTATTGCTTGTACATCTAGCCCAACAGCCATGCCATGTCAGTCTTTCAGATGGTGGCACATATTGCCACCATACATTTACATTGGCTTACTGCTAGCATGTGTTATACTGTTGTGAATTGTCTTTGGACTTGCAGTTGTGAGGACTTGTCCCTGTCATTGGCATTAGTGGGCAATGGCCACCAGGTCTTACCTCAACATGCATACATACTGACCACTCACACACAATATGAAACACACACCAACCCAGCACAGACATACATGTATATTGTGCAAGTGCTACAACCTATCCTGCTTCCTTGGCCACCTCTGGGCATCTGTGCTCCACTGTTATTATACCTACACATACATGTTACTACATTTCTACATAGGGTTGTGGGGGAGCACACTTGACTGTTATGACATGTGTACATCGGATTAGAGGGGCGCATCAGACCATTATTACATTTATAAATAGGTTTGGGGGGCACACCTGACTGTTACTACATTTCTAAGTTAGTTTGGGGTGACCACACCTGACTATTACTACATTTCTAAGTTGGGTTGGGGGGACCACACCTGACTGTTTCTACATTCCTACACAGGATTGGGGGAGAGGACACACCTGCCTGTTTCTACATTTCTACACAGTGGTTGGGAGGGGGCACACCTGACTGTTACTACATTTCTACACAGGATTGGGGGGAAGCACACCTGACTATTTCTAGATTTCTTCACAGGATTGGGGAGGGGCATACCTGACTGTTTCTACATTTCTATACAGGATTGGGGGGCAGACCTGATTATTTTTACATTTTGTCACAGGATTCGGGGGGGCACACCTGACTGCTTCTACAATTATACACTGGATTGGGGGGCACACCTGACTGTTTCTACATTTCTACACAGGATTGGGGGGGGCACACCTGACTGTTTCTACATTTCTGCATAGGATGGGTGGCACACCTGCCACTTGTACACATTTGCTATGACTGCACTGGTATGTCAGGTACTCCATTTCATTCTGTATTCTAACCTATCATACTGACTAGAGGCATATGAGTGTACTACAGGTCTTAGCTTTGATTGACCTACATATTAGTTTCTGACATCCTACCCTTCAGAACTAACAACCCACTGCCTGTCCTGCTGTAGTCTGTCTGTGTAGGCCTGGGGGGAGATTACCCATAGGCATCATTCAGAGGCCATAGCACAGCCTTTGTTTGTGTTTGTCTACACCTGCTCTGCTGGCTGAGACTGTTGTTGGGTATGTGAACCTCCCTGACTGGCATGTGTGAGTCATATGGACACACATGTGGTCCAGCACATTTCCTGCAGTAGGTTTTGTTGCCCTGTGTAGTACTGGTTACTATGGTTACACCAGTATTTGTTACAGATCTCATGGTGCCACTATAGGTGTCTACTGTCTGCTGGCATACCATTCAGCCATCTGATTCCCTTGCATGCTCACATCCAAACCATAGATACAGGTAACAACACATTCTACTCCATTCGGCAATTGGCAGGTTGAGTGAATTACCATGTGGGTGTCCTAGTACTGAGGGTGGTGCTGCAGGGCTGCCTATGTTGGATGCACATAGTACACTCTCTACACATGGTTGAGCATAGGTAGTGTCATGTTTGGCATCCCTTTTACTGTATGTGCG
Source organism: Protopterus annectens (assembly GCF_019279795.1). Classification (NCBI taxonomy): domain Eukaryota; kingdom Metazoa; phylum Chordata; order Ceratodontiformes; family Protopteridae; genus Protopterus; species Protopterus annectens. The sequence goes on from NC_056731.1 coordinate 1,299,859,547, forward strand.
AGGCAGAGAGAGGTGTCATTCCCTGGGTTTCTTCTGTGTCAGTGTATGTGCTATGTGTTGCCTCTTTGCCACAGCCAGGGTGTACTGGGCATGCCTCCTTCTGCCTACTGAGGCAGGCTTAGGTTGTTCCTCTTCTGAGTCACTCTGTGCCTGTGCAGGCCTTGGCAATGGTGAGGGGCTCTGTGGCCCTGCCCCTTGCTGTTCCTGCTGGAGCTGTTTCTGCAGGATCATATTGTGTGGCATGGCACATACAATGACAATTTGGGTACATGTAGCTGGTGACTACTGCAAGGCTCCATCAGATGTGTCCAGACTCCAGAACCATGACTTGAGCATCCCAAACACATGTTGTACTATAATTCTGGTCTGTGCATGTGCCTCATTATGGAGTTTTTGTTCGGGTGTGTGTGCATTTCTGATGGGTGTCATCAGCCTCATCTCCAGTGCATAACCAGCATCCCCCACTAGGTGACGTAAGGGATGTCCCCACTGGCAAATCTCTGGTACAGCTGCTTCAGATGCCAGATGTGGGAATCATGATAGCTTCCAGTGAAGCCAGCACACACATTCATTATTATGCCCTGGGCATTGCACATGACCTGGCAGTTGATGGAGGGGAAGCCCTTACTGTTGATGTATACCCTACCCCGCTCACTTGGTAGTGCTTTGATGCATATGTGCATGCAGTCTATAGCACCCACTACCTCAAGGTATTCTGCTATTTGGTGGAACAGTTGCATATTGCTGGCCAATGCCTCATGGGTGTTGGGGAAATATACATGCTCACCGACATGTGCTGACATGGCATCCAGGAACTGCTGGAGTACCCTGGATGCTGATGCCTGTGAGATTCTCATGATATCCCCAGCTGGCCTTTGGAAGGTACCTGTAGCTATTATTCTTAGGCCTACACACACCTTGGTATCCACTGGGATGGGTTCCCTCTGTTAGTTCTGTGTGTCAGGCGTGGCCAGCACAACTCAACAATTTGCTGTAAGAGGTCCCTGCCCACCCTATAGTGCTCCACTATCTCCACTTCATGTAGCCTCTGGTAGGTTACACTAGGTTTATACACTCTTCTCTGTCTCCTCACTGTAGATTGGTCAATGGCATCCACATCCTCACCACCCTCAGCATTTTCCACATGTTGTTATATGATAGCTATTGCAGCCCCTATCATTTTGTTGTTTTGTTTGTTAAAACTTCCCTGCTTGTATACATTGGTGGTGTAGAGTATGGGAAAAACCAGAGGGAAAGGTGTTTGCATTGTTTATAGTAGTGTTCTGGGCTGGGCTGGTCTGCTGCCTGTGCAATTGGCTGATTCTGATACATTTCATCTGCCAGCTATGCTAGGTCTCCTAGATTACCTTTCTACTGCATTTTTCCCTTCCCATTGCCATCTTCTTTAAGCCCGGGGGTGCTCCATGAAAACACAGTGATCAAATGTGTACAGAGCTACTATTTCCTGGTTTATGTTTTTTGTTTTCCTTTAAAACCTGGTGTACAGCATGCACACCTGCTTAGGCAGTATAAAGATGGCTAGACAGCCTCAGACACACCCCCTTGCTTAGCTGTGCTACGCTAGGAGCAAACCCGAGCCACAGGGCTCCCATCCACTTATAGTATGCCTGACACACACCCCTATGATGTCAGCTAATTCTTAGCTTTGCACCAAGCTATCCCTACTCTTACTCTGTTGGGAGCTGCCTAGCATGCAGGGGAAGTCTGGGATTCACTATCATTCCCCTCATTTGCATAGGATTGCCTGCTAATGCATAGTTACATGTCCCACACTGAGCCTCCCCCCTAAGCAACCACTATTCACTGGCCATGTTGTCTTCTGACTGCCTTTGAGTATAATGGCAGAATAGTGATTTTGGTTAGAATGCTTATTTAAGGTATTTTTTTTTCTTATTTTCCCCCGATCCCATTTGTGCGCCGCTGCCCTATGCTTAAAGAGCCAAGATCGGCTAAAATAAAATAAAAGTTGTTTTTTTTTTGTAAGTGTTTTCCATGCCAGTGGCTTTATAGTTGGCCATTGACATGCTTTATACATGATATCCACTGTCATGCCTCAGTTTTGTAATTTGCAGAAATGTACTCCATTACTGGCAGACACTAGTCCTGCATGGCTGGTTTCCAGCTTCCTGGATCCTAAATTCACCTAATTTGTATAGATTTCTCCTGCAAATGGGGTAATTTGCATACAGGGGCTGAGTCTGTGCAGGACTAGTGCAGGAATGCTCGTGCACGCCCCTACAGGTTATTCCTGGATTGCACGGCAGACATATTGCCTGCTGGAGCTCCTGCACAAGTCCTGCATGTTGTGCAAGGCTTGCAGAATCCAGGGGAGTGTGTCTGTAGTGCATCACCCAGTTGTACCAGTCAAGACATTTACTTTTCCAAGGAACGTGTGAGCAGATGACTGATTTGATTTTTTTCCAATATCCCACAGCCTTCTTTGTTCTGTTATCCAGCAATGCTTTTTCATTTGCAGCCCTCCAGCCTTTGTTTGGTGATTCAGCCATTTGAGCATGGGGTTGACAAGACTAGAAGTGTGGTTCTTCAGGAAAATTTTAAGACACTTTTGACCCATTTAATATTCAGTAATTTTAGGAATCGCAGTTTATGCCTCGAAATATTAGTCTGCAGTGTCTTGTTGATATCTACTCTGAGGCTTCTCATAAAGTGGTCTACCTGACAAAACTCTTGCCTTGATTATCTTTTGCATTATATAATGAAGATTGCAGAAACCATCCTCAAAACCTTCCTTCTGTAAAGATAAGCCAACATTTTAACACATGTAAACCTTTAGTTAGGGAATGCTACAAATGCCACATATCCATTTTTTAAACATATAGTTAAAACTGAACACTCTTCCATGGCCAAGCCCTGGTTTTCTTTCATCATATGTAAAAAAGAGCTGATCTTTAGTTCGAACTAATCCATCTACCACAAAATAAACTCATCATTTAAAGACATTTCACCCATGATATTCTTTTCAGTTTCTCTTGGGTAATGTGACTTGCTTAATGATGCTGGTAATGTTTTTTTTTCAATATATCATCATTGCAGCTGAAAAGTCAATTTATCACATAGAAGATTAAGACTCTAAAGCGAGAACACTAAAGTAGGAGCAGGTATTACTACTAATTATGTTTTATTTTTATTAATGTTGAGATTGGAGCATCTCAACAAATTCTTCTACTTTGATGGACAATGATACCAGAGTTAGTATATATAAAAGTAACATGAGTGTGATGTACATCCCCAATGTCATGGCATGTAAGAGGGACAAAATTGCTTTGCAAAACATTTTAATACAGTTATAGTATGTTTCAATTTTCATTGTATTCCTGATGCATTGTCCGTCAGTTTTCACTGTTCAGAGTGTTGAAATTCTGTTCAATGAAGTTTTGTCTTGGAGCCCATAAAACTGCTGCTGCCATACAAATATAAATGCAAATGATTTTGTATCTGCTAGAAGGTGTTCTTTCTGAATTAGTATAGATACAACTCATGTCTGTGTCAGGTTGGACCCAGTCAGCCCATGCATAATTTAGATGATTATAACTTTCTTAGCTTGATTTCTTAAAGTAGTCCTACACCAACAAATATCCTCAGCAGCAGGAAGAATAAGAACAGCAACAACAAGAACAGCATAATAATAATAATAATAATAATAACAATAATAATAATAATAATAATAATAATAATAATAATAATAAGTCAAGTTACATTTAAGGAGTTTACACACCTCTAATATTGTGACTTACAAACTGCACCCCTTTAATTAGTTAGTCAGATAGTTTGGTTTGTTGTAGGTGAGTGAACTGGAAAAAAGCCACACCTACAGACTTTATCCATAACCAGGTTATAGGCTAAAACACCAGAATCATGATATGGTTCAAAAAGGAAAGTAATATGGATAAAATAATAGCATATAAACATAAATGTTATGTGGAAATGTAGCAAACTGCATCATGTTGAGATGTATGGTCAAACATGATACTGGAGACTGTGGTCATCGTGAGCAAGTAAGCAAGCTGTGGAAAATGGTCGATGGAGTGCAAAGATCTATGGAAAAAGGGTGTGAGGAATAGGCAAATACCAAAAAGAGAAGGTCAACATGGCTATGCAGGAAAGTGAGACAAGCAGCAAGGCCAAAGGATGGGGCATACAAGATGTGAAAGTGTTGAGGTTAGGAGATAGGAAAAGCATAGTACCTGGATGTTAGCAAAAAAGGTAGCAATGATGAAAAAGTTGGGAAAGCCTAAATTTGAAGGTGATTTTGCAAATGGGATCAAGAAATGAAGCAAAGGTTTTCTTGGATATATGGCAGAAAGAAAAAAGGAAGAGACAGGATTGGCCATACTGAAAAAATATGGCAGATGGATTTCAGAAGACTGTGAAAAAACCTTCAAGTCCTCACAAAGGAAAGCAAATAGAGGATGCCATACTAGAAGGGAGTCTGAGCAGAATGAGGGAATACTTGACTGATGCCAGAATAGACATGGAGGAATTTGGTAGGAGACTGTCAGCAGGTAGGGAGGAAAAATAGTTACCTTTCCATGTCCTCAAAAACCTGGCAAATGTATTGGCAGCCCACCAATGGAGTTCTTGAACAGATCACTGGCTACAGAAGAGTTAGATGACTGGAGGGCAGCAACTGCAGTCCCATGGCAGAAGGGAGAGATAAAAAAATTGGAAATACAGATCTATTATCATAAAGTCAGTGACCAGGAGAGTCATGGAGATGTTTTTGAGGTAGCATTTCCAGAGGGAAACAATGTTAAGGACAGCTACCCACATGGACATAGGGGCAGAAATAGAGACAGACAATCTTGATACAGTTTTATGAGAGATGTAGTCTACCTGTTTTTCAGAAAAGCATTTCATTCTGCTCCGCTCAGGTAGCTGAGAGGGAAAACTTTGTGTTTGTGGGGTGGGGATGGGGTTAAGATGCTTCACCAAGGCAGAGGAACTGTATAGCTGCATTGTTGAACAGTAGGCTTGTGAGGTTGTGGTGAGCAAAACAATGTCAGCAATTACCAAAGTGACTGACAGTGTAACACAGTAGAGTACCCTGGGAATAGTACTTTTCAGAATGTTTGTTGCAGACATATCTAAGTAAAATGAGAACAGCTGAGGCATCTTTGCTGATGATGCAAAGATAGGTGCAGTAGTGGAAGGTGGATGGATAGAAAAGTCTATTAAAGCACTTGAACAAGCTAAATAAAAGGGAAATAAGGTGGCAGCTAATGTTTACTGGAAACAAATTCAAAGTACTGCATTTGGGCCAAATCAGCATTGTATGAAGTAGAGGTATAGAACGAAGGGCAAACAGAAGGAAAATAATCCGGGTATGCTGAGCTCATTTGGATTGGAGCACAGGGATGAAAGTGAAAGGACAATGACTGAAACAAATACAATTCTATGGTGTATCCTCAGGGGGATTTTTTTTCTGAAACAAAGATGTAATGCTTCCAATTTACAAATGTTTTTTCAGACCACACTGTGTGTAATTCTATAGACCATATAAGGAAAATTACCACATGTTTCAAGAAGGAGTTCAGAGTAAAGCTAACAGAAGGGTTGACAAGATGAAGGAAAGGAACTTGAACAGAGATGTCTTAAAACAAGAAGAGATAGTGGGACATCATTCTTGTGTACATGTTCTCATCAGGAAGATGTAGAGTCGTTAGTCTGTATAGGATGAACATATGGGGAAAGAGGGCATCAAGCAGCAGATTGTAAGAACGAATTCCCTCTGTTATACTGAAAATACTTCACAATAAAAGGCTGTGGGCCTATACAATGGACTACACTAGAGTGTACTGAAGAGAGAGAGTCAACAGAGGCATTCAAGAGGAAATAGGACTTGTAGAATAAGGGTAGAGAGGGAAGCAGATATGGAGTGGAAGTAGAATGTAAAGCGACTTAAACATCAGACTAAATAAGATTAGTTTTCTTATCTCATTTTGCAACTAAGCAAATATAATGCAATGAACTGTAATGCAATGTAAACTAAAATCAGAAAGCTAGAAGCAAGGTTTCATGTAAGAGCTTATTTCTCAGAAAAACATCAGAAATACAGTATAATATATTCATAACATGGCTCTAAGCGTGGGCACAATCCTCAAGAGAAGACATAAGTACAAAGCTCATAATAACCATAGAATAATGTATTCATAAAACTATATACATTTTGGGAAAGCTCCCAGGTGTGTTTATGGAGTAAATTACAACTCTCAACCCATAAGTGTCATTCACAATTAACAAGCAAGCACTCCACACTTAACTTAAAATAAACAAACGACAAAAATCTCAGGATCAAGGCTGTATTGTCAATTATTATAATTTTGGTTAATTTCACTTCAGGTTTTACATCGAAATGAGATTGCCTTGTACTCAAGATGGTTTCAAGTCAAGAAACTCTTCAGGAAGACGTAAAAGCAGTTTATATATCACTGGATCACATTACCAGCATAATGATGATAACATTCTCAGATACACATCTATTAAGCAAGTATTACATATCCACAAGAAATAGCTCCAACAGGTTTAGCATTAGCACACACAGCAACAAACCAGTCTAATGGAGCAAAGGTCAGCAAACAGCACTAACATTAAGAAAATTAAAGAGATACAAGGATATGTCCTGCTTCTGGAAAATATTTTTTTGCTCATAGAGGGCAGGGCATATAGAAACCATTTAAAAATTTTAGTGCTAACTGAGAGACTAGAAGGTGCAAGACCATTCTCAATTCAATACAAAAAATTGCCTCTTCCTGAGGATGGAGAAGTCACCAGTTATACAAAAGGCATATAAGGTAATGCCTAGATATCAAAATTTCATATTTTATATTTTCTAATCAACTGAAATTTTAGGAAACTAGACTACAGTGTCCTGTAATGGGTCTTAAGGAAAGCCAAAGGGTTATTTGTTAATTGGAAAAAAGAAGGGCACCCAGTAAGGATGGTTCCATACTGCAGTGTTGTACTTTTTACAAGTCATTAATCACTGACACTTCTTAGGGTAAGGCAGGGAGTTAGGATTTGAAGTTTCTCACAGACATCCAGCAACAATAATTCCAGTAAAAGAAACATGGACTTTTCTTGTTGCCTGTTCCTTCAGATATGAAATGTTTCTTAAAAGACTGGGAAGCTTCTGAGTACAGATCTTGTGCAGGGACAGCAAAAACAATTCCAACAATAAGTACTAAGGGGGACAGAAAGAGAAAGGATGGCCCAAAGCCTAATTCCATTTCAAAATCTACTCTATGCAAAAAGGTTAAAGTGACAAAAACAATGGACCCCAGCCCAGCTAACCACGGAGGGGCTAAGTAGACATTTTTTAATGCACAGCTCCTTAATGACAGTAACTAGAATTTCAGTAACATAAATTCTGCATCTATCAAAGCATCTAATACAGAGAATTCCAACCTGGAAATGGAGTTTGTAGTCAGAGACTTACATAAACTGAAGACATTTGGCTGTCTAATGAGGATAATAATACTCCTACAAAAAACTTATTCAAATAAATAGTTGTGTTAGAAACATGATGGCAATTATTTCAGGAGTACAGTTGACACTGAGTACTTATGGTCTGATTGTTTTTTTGTTTCAAATAAGAATGTATGCACTTATATATGCATATGAATACTAACTGAAAATTTTGCCCATATTTAGAAATACATTCTATTTTATCAAAGATCTCTAACAGGTAATGTGCCATGTTCTGGGTGATTTCGTGATGCATGGATAACAGAACCATAAAATAAATACTTATCTGGAAATTCAGTGTTTCCTCAGGAATGCCAGTCTGCATTTTCCCTTATCTACCAACCTGAATACTATAATATATATTTTTTTATTTTGCTGAAATGGCATGTACAGTGCATTCTAACATTTACTTAAGTTCAGGAATGGTTTATTTACAAGATGTCTATACATATATATTTATTGGTGATTTGGTGATATGGAGATGATAGTAGAATTTGTATGTTAAAGCACCGAAGTGTAGCGTTACTGAGGCACCCAGTAAAATAAATGTAATGAAAGCAGCCTGAAAAGATGATTCACCAGTCCACATCCCATTCAATCACACTTTATTCACATCAAACCAAAGATTTAGCACTTTTGTCCAAATAAATGCAGGACTTCTTCAGAATAACACATCAAAGGGATCCATCCCCTTTTATACACAAACACAAATTTGTTATTTAATTACTAATCAACTACACAATAATTCAAGCAAGTGAACAATGTGAAACCATTGTTTTAAAAGCAACATAAAATTGATGCATAATATTAAATATTATTAAATAAATATTACATAATGTAATAACACATGTAATATATATATATATATATATATATATATATATATATATATATATATATAAAATAAATTCATAGACCCACTGCATATGACCATTAAAAAGTTTAAAAAAAATTGTTAAAAACATAAATACTTAAAAATATATTGCAGTGTAACAGCTGTCATATTTAATAAAGGTTGTATGGACATGTTTTCATTTATACCAGGTTCCTGATGCATGCAACCTAAGTTGCCATGTAAATTCTTTAGCCTCTAAAGTAACCTTCATATCACCACCTCTAGGGTTATATTTTGTCTGTTCCAAAATAGCAAATTGAAATTTGCTATAATGTGTACATATTTTAGAATGCTTGCAAAGTGCATTATTTTTATTTATTTCTCCTATTTCATAATTGTGCTCCTAAATATGCCTAAAGAGACATCTCTCCATTTTGCCCACATTAAAGGATGGGCGACCTGAACACTTGGTGAGGTAGATAACTTCTTTGAACTGACAATTTCCTTTATCAAATACAACAGTGGAATGTACAACCCTCTCTAAATCCAGATTTTTTGCCTCTTATATGTAGGGACATTAAGCACAAGCTCCACTTCTCTCAGTACCTGCATTTTTCCTTTAAATGTCATCCTGTTTTATGTGAAAAATGTGGTTTAGGTCCCAGTAAGTGAAAAAAATAAAATGATTAACACTCAGTATGTTCTAATTCTTTTTTACAATATTCATAATGTTGCTTGCTTGTGGGCAATATTGCACCACCAGGGCCCTTTCATAATTATTCTCTATTAGAGGCTATCTATCCTGTTGTAAGCCTATCTCTAATAAAATTTTTAAATTGGGACTGGACATAGCTTCTAATGTCATTTACCAGATGTGAAGGGTACACCCTAGCTAAAAACATATCAACAACAATGTCCAGTTCTTTGGGAATGTCTTCCAAATGTGATATCATCCTTGCAATGCGAATGCACTGCGTCTTAACCAAATGTTGCTGGTTCTCTTAAAGAACTGATTTTTACTTTGGAAAAGAAATGGGCAGAATTAAGACCTTGCAAATTGATGACAGTTATTTGAGTAGGTGTTTGGACTTAAAAATTGGGTGGCTTGTACCCCTACAAAAGTATTGTTTATTTGTATGCTCTGAGATTCCATCTTGGAGCATGTGCTGTGGGACTGGCATGCAAGTAGATCTGATCTGTTCCAAAAATCACATATGTTATAGAAATTATAATGCTAGCCGAATTTTTACCAACAAATAGCAAGTTCATGGCAGACAAGGAACATTATCTACATATAAGGGATATTATAACAGGTAACCTTATTTGTGGATTTAGAGAAAGCATATGACAGGGTGCCTAGAGAGGAGTTGTGGTATTGTATGAGGAAGTCGGGAGTGTCAGAGAAGTATGTAAGAGTGGTACAGGATATGTATGAGGGTAGTGTGACAACGTTGAGGTCTGCGGTGGGAGTGATGGATGCGTTTAAGGTGGAGGTGGGATTACATCAAGGATCAGCTCTGAGCCCTTTCTTATTTGCAATGGTGATGGACAAGTTGACAGACGAGATCAGACAGGAGTCCCCGTGGACTAAGATGTTTGCAGATGACATTGTGATCTGTAGTGAGATTAGGGAACAGGTGGATGAGACCCTGGAGAGGTGGAGATATGCTCTAGAGAGAAGAGGAATGAAGGTCAGCAGGACTAAGACAGAATATATGTGTGTGAATGAGAGGGAGGGTAGAGGAATGGTGAGGATGCAGGGAGTGGAGGTGGTGAAGGTGAATGAGTTTAAGTACTTGGGATCAACAGTTCAGAGTAATGGTGAGTGTGGAAGAGAGGTGAAGAAGAGAGTACAGGCAGAATGGAGTGGGTGGAGAAGAGTGTCAGGAGTGATTTGTGACAGACGAGTACCAGTAAGAATGAAAGGGAAGGTCTACAAGAGGGTAGTGAGACCAGCTATGTTATATGGGTTGGAGACAGTGGCATTGACAAAATGGCAGGAGTCAGAGCTTGACGTGGAAGAGTTGAAGATGTTAAGATTTTCACTGGGTGTGGCGAGGATGGGCAGGATTAGGAATAAGTATATTAGAGGGTCAGCCCAGGTTGGAAGGTTTGGAGACAAAGCCAGAGAGGCAAGATTACATTGGTTTGGACATGTGCTGAGGAGGGATACAGAGTATATTGGGAAAAAGTTGCTAAGGATGAAGCTGCCAGGTAACAGGAAAAGAGGAAGGCTTAAGATGAGGTTTATGGATGTGGTGAGAGAGGACATGCAGGTGGTTGGTGTGACAGAGCAAGATGCAGAGGACAGGAAGAAATGGAAACAGCTGATCTGCTGTGGCAACCCCTAACGGGAGCAGCCGAAAAAAGAAGAAGAAGATAACAGGTAACCTTATTACAGCTAGTTATACATGTACATTTCTACCACATAAAGAGGACAACCTGTTTAAAAGAGCCATGAATTCAGTAATGCAATAATGCAATATTTTTAGATACTTTAATAATGATGATATATTAATTATTAATTTTAAGGGAATGTTTTATACCAGTAACAATAGGTGTTACCATCAACAACCATATGATTAACATCTTAGATGTTATTTTATACAAGTATGGTTAGGATACAAGACATGTGGCTAGTAACATTTATAAAAAAACAGTGGCTATAAATAATGATACTCTAAGGGAAGGGATAATTAAACCATATTTAGATGAGGGATCAAGCTATAACAAGTGGGGAGAGAATCAAGCACATAAAAAGAATAAAAATCCAAGAGGAAGTGCAGAGGTATTAATATATATTATGCACTTTAGTAGAGATATGAAAGAAATAATAAATAAGAACTGGGATATTTTACATGCAAATAGAGCAATTAGAAAATTAATTTCTTCAAAGCCACTATTTTCATAAAGAAGGACAAGCAATCTAAAGGATTTTTTTAAAGAAAGAGTGGTAATAATAGGAACAGAAGGGGTACGTACAAATGCAGTGGCTGTATAATGTGTAGACCCTTGGAAATCAGAAATACTTTTATTCACCCTACTACAGGGAAATGGTACTATGTTAATACATTTGAATCTTGTGAGGCAGGGGGCTAATTTGCTTGGCAAAATGCAAGTGTGGTCATTTTATGGAGGTAAAACAGAGCATAGTTCAACGTCAAAGAACTTATTTTATATATAAAGAAAAAAGAAGACAAGTACATTTTATAGACACAGCAAATATGCAGATCATTGAGTAGAATATAAATTTCAGGCATTGCAGGAAGCCAAATTTCCATGAGCGGTGGACATCCCTTTTTAATTTTTAGTGCAATAAATCTGGACAAAACCTAAAATAATGGGGAGACAAAGGCACAGCAATAGGCACAGATTTCATATTTTTTTCTTATAAATTTAGAAAGTTGCTGGAATAACAGGATTTATGTTAGTGTGCATTTACTGAAGGCTATGAGGTCTGAAACTCAAATGGATGTCATTATTTAATGACTTCAGTCCTCAGTGATTTGCCAGAAAACCACAAATGTTATGTGAAATAGCCCAAAAATGTGAGTCCGAAATTGGGACTTTTTTATGAAAATCTGGACAGCTGAGAAGCATGGAGGTACAGATTTAAAAGAAAATGAACTGCATTATGCAGAATAAGAGTGGTAATTAAATCTGAACAGTAAAAATGGACCAGGACTTAATAGTGCTGGTGCTGTATGTATAAAAACATTCATCAGAAAGAGAGACAGAAAAAAGTTTGAGTCTAAGTTTTAAATTGTATGTGCAATGTAGAACATGTATTTATTGCGAACATGCTCATTTGTGATTTTGATAGAAAATTATTTGCAAATATTAAATATTAAGATTGCAGCTATTGTATTTATGATTTTAAATATAATCATATGAATAAGTTCCTGTTCAAATTATTTTCTCTTTTATTGCTTATTGATGCCCGAAGAAATTATGTTCAAAAGAAAGGGGTAAATTATTGTTATGCACTGTGTAAGATTCATATATATATATATATATATATATATATATATATATATATATATATATATATATATATATATATATATATACATTTGCAAATAACACATACTGATATTTCAGCTAGGGCTTTATGATTTCATTTGCAATGATCATGGGCCTACGTTGTTTGGTAAATTGATTATTAATGCTTTTGTTTCTTAATGTTTAAAGAAGGAGTTGTGTTCTTTCTTAAAACAAGTGCTAGCAGTTTGTTTAATCTACATTTAATAAACTTTTTAGATTTATAAAGTCAATAATTTATTTACCATTCCAGCAGTTTCAAATGACATTTTAGTTTGTTGCTATGTTATGGTCTGCTATATTATGATCCACCATATCTGATTGATTATTGTTGTTGTAGATTCCAGTGTACTTGTGCTATTATTTGCATATTAGCTCTTCTGTGTTATAGCGTTGTCGTCTCACAGTTAGACGTTGCACGTTCGATTCTCAGTTAGAGCGTCTTCTGTGTGTCGACATGCATGAATGGGCGTTCCTTCATTGAAGGTTGTGTGTTAGGCCCGGCAAGCCAGCACGTAAAAATCTACTGCCAATCATTAGCGGACCGGAGTTCCACTGTGGCGACCCCTAACCGGGAAAAGCCGAAAGACAGCTCTTCTGTGTTATCTTCCCAGGGCTGAGACTGACATTGGTCACACCTGATCAGAGATTTACTGTGGTTAGCAAATATATATAATGCTGAAACTGGAACAGTGGTAGGTGGTGGAGATTGATGATTGTAAGTTAAAGGGATAGTGAATGAGTTTTGTTAGCAAAGGAAGACTGGTAACTGTGCAGGGTTGTATGCAAACAGAGATCAACAAGAAAGACTGAGAATATAAGAAAACATAGGAGGGGTACTGAAGTCAATATGTGTGTTTGAAAAGAATAACCACAATTTGAGAGACTTGACTGGGGGAAAGATAACATACGAAGATGAATGAAATGAACTTATAAGATGATTGGCAGAAGGAAGGTGGAAAAGGTGTGGTGACATTTGACCATTGGTTTTCAATTGCCTAGAAGTGCCAGGAAATTAAACTGGTGCACTACTGTGAATTTGAAATAATTGAATTGAATGGGGAGGGTGAGGGAAGGGGTACAAAGTGGTTTGATACAGAAACAATATCCAGAGATCCGTGCATTTGATCTCAGTGCTTTCATGCAGCAAATAACTTTGTAAAATAAAGGAGACAAGATGGACCTTGAGGTGGGCTCAATTGCATGCAGGTCCATGTGCACAAGGAGTTTGAAGTAAATGTAGAGTAATGTGTGTTCCTCCAGCATGTTTTGTTTATATGTTGGTTGAGATTTAAGTCCTTAGCTTTAGTGTTTGTGGAGCTCTTTGTCGTGAAAAGTTCAAGAAGCACTGGGTCCATAATGGCACAAAATGCAAGACAAAAATCTCTATGCAGAATTCTTTAAACGAGTAAGTATAGGGACTAGACTTTAAGCCTGTGTTGCTAGCCAATGATCTTGAGACCAGCAATCTTTTTTGTTAGGAACCTCTTTGGCTTTCTAGCTGTGTGTTGAAGATAGGTGCATGCCAACAGGGGCATTGTACTCTGTAACTGTAATAAATCACAGCTGAGTACAGCAGAATGGGAGCCTCTTTTGACCTGCATGTGATATCCTTAGATCTCAATAGTGCTAGTCAAAAAGTTTCTTGACTTCTGATGATAAACAGTGCTCAAGCTGAGGGAGAGTTGTCAAGCCAGGTGACAAGAACACTGACTGTTTTGTCAGTCTGGAGTGGGTTACTGGATATAGTGTATGTTTTACATGAGAGTTGTTTACTAAATATTGCAGTACTGTATGTGTTGTATTTAATGTTAGTTATTTTTCAGTACAGGATTGTTTTTAAGGATTATCTATTCATATTTATTGTTTGTTGACATTTGATTACCGGGAAAGTCCGAATGGGTAGAAGCCCATTTTCATTGGAGGTGTGGGGAGAAAAGCTCCAAATTATTGCAAAACATTTTAAGAACAATACATTTACAATCTTCCAAAATAAAACAAAAACATCTGCAGTTTAAATAATTATAATAAATTAGTGATAATATAAAAACATTGATTAAGAATCTATACAAATTACATTTTATTTATTTATTTATTTATTTTACATTTGTTGACGGGGAAAGTCTGACTGGGACAAAGCCCTTTTTCAGCAGAGGCCTGGAGAGAAATGCTCCACAATACAAATATAGAAACTACATGTTACAATAGAAGTATAATACAAAAGATTAGCGATATACAGCATGGCAATAAAAAAAGAGACTAAGACTAGAGACTGAAGGAGATTGTATAGCAAAAGTAAGTTATCTCAACTAAATAGAGTAGAAGATAGTAAAATACAGTATAATGACTGGAAACTAGTGGAATAAACAGACAGATAAGTTAAGGAAGGATAGAAGTATAAAGTGAAAAGAATAGATAGAGTAGGAACTCGATTCAGGTAGGGTGGTTACAGTGGCATTTCCAAGAGTGATTCAGGTATTCTTTGAGAGATCTCCTGAATTTATAAACTTGAGGTATGCTTCGTAGTGTCATAGGAAGTTTGTTCTATTGAATAGCGGGTGAGTAACTATATAAGTTATGTCCGACAGATTTTTTTAGGTTTATGAATCTGTAACAAATATTGAACTGAGGTCCTTAGAGATCAGGGAGGGGTATAAAATGAGACTAGTGAGGGCAAACTAGGGCAGGAAGAAGGCTTATTGATGATAGAGTGAATGATGAGCATTTGGGCGATTTTAAGTTGGTTAGGGAACTCTAGCCAATTGAGTGATCTAAGAGCATGACAGTGGTGTGATTTGGATGGCAGATTAACAGCAAATCTAGCTACTTTGTTATAGATAGTTTCAAGTTTAGAGAGAAGAGAAGACTGGAGATGTGTGAAAATTTGTGAGCTGTAGAAAATGTTAAGAATAAGATAAGCATTTGCTAGTGAGATTCCGGTATCAAAGGTGAGGAACCTTTTGTTTCTATAAAGGAGACCAAGCTTTTAGTGGGTTTTCTTAATAGAGTGATGTATATGAAGGTCAAATTTTAGTTGGCCATCTATGATAGCTCCAAGGAGCTTAGTCTGGCTAACAGGGGTGATGTTAGTATTATTCAGTGAAAAGATGTTAAAAGATGATTTGAGGTAGAAGCGGGATTTCAATAGAAAAAGTAAGAATTTTGTCTTTTTGGGATTAAGTATTAGATGGTTATTGGCAAGCCATGTTTCAATTTGTTTGAAAGAATTTTGTGTGAGGGTGAGTAGTTCAGTAGGATTGTCAGCTATAGATATGGCAGAGTCATCAGCATATTGTAATAGGGAAGACTGAGAACAAAATTTGTATATTTCATTAGTAAAGATATTAAAAAGAAGGGGTCCAAGAATAGAACCTTGTGGGACAACAGTTTTGATGGGGAGAAAAGGAGAAACAGCAGAGAGCCATTTCATGGACTGCTGTCGATCAGAAAGGTAGCTCTTAAACCAGGAGATTGTTGCTGAGGAGAGATTAAGTTGGGATAGCTTTGAGAGAAGTAAAGGGTGTGAGATGGCATCAAAGGCTTTTGACAAATCTAAGAAGAGACACAAGACAAGTTTATTATTATCTCTAGCTAGAGTAATGGTATTGGTAAAGGAAATAAAAGCAGTAGACGTACTATGGTGTGGGCGGAAGCCATGCTGGGTACGGGCGATCAGGTTCCTATGAATGAGGTAGGCCGTGAGTTGTTTGCAGTTTCAATGTTCAAGCATTTTTGAGAGGGCAGAAAGTAAGGCAATAGGTTGAAAGTTAGAAAGTTCTGTAGAATTCCCACCTTTGTGAAGAGGTATAGTAAAGAAATTTTTCCAAAGAGCAGGAACAGTAGATTCAGTAATAGAGAGGTTTATGAGGATAGAGATAGGATATGCTATAGATGTAGCATCAGTTTTTAGGAAGAGAGATGGAAGATTGTCAGCTGATGGAGAGCAGGTTTTAAGTTTGGGTAGAAGTTTTTTGATGTAACTTATAGGAAATGGTCTTAGAGAGAAGGGCTTGGTTGTTGATGAAGAGCTATAGGAGGTAAGAGATAAGAAGGGTTAAAAGTCTGCAAAAGTTTGCTTATAGTGTCAATGAAGTAAGAATTGAATATGGAAGCAGTTTCAGATGGAGTATTGTTGGGGCAGGGATTAGGTGGTGAGGGATTCGCTGGGTGGAGTATTTGGTTTATAGCATTCCAAAACTGTTTAGGATTCCTAGCCTGTGTAGACTGAGGTTGATGGTAGAAATTTCTTTTGTCATCATTAATATGTTTTTTGGTGAGATTACGAAGTTCCTCATATCTTTGGAAGTTTGAGGGAGATTTAGTCATAGACCAAAATTTCCAGGGAGTTTCTTTTTAGTATAAGAGACCGAGTAGAGTTAGATAACCAGGGGGGGTTATGGGATTTGACTCTAACAGTTACATGACAATAATTTAATATTTATAGAAACTGTAGACAGTTTTATTTATTTTATTTATTTATTTGCAGTTGGTTTACCAGGATAGTCCATTGGGCCAAAAGAACCCATTTTCAATGGAGTCCTGGGGAGAAAAGCTCCAATACAGACAAAAATTAGGTGCATACAAATATTAAAAAATACAAAAAGATTGTACAGAGTAAAACATAAAACATTTAAGCTCACAATTCAAAAGCATTCGAATCAGTATAGTATGATGAGGATAAATGAGAGGTAGGAAAAAAGAAGGAGTAATGTGATATTCATCTAGAGGAGTTATTCAAGCAGACATCAATAACCTTACAGAGTAGGTATGTTGAGGGAACATTGGTTTATTAGGTAGAGATACATAACAAAAATGTAAAGGATGATGAGATATAATAAATTTATGAGGGGAGAGAGCAAGAGCAAGAGCAATCCCATTGGGACCTCAGGTATGTATGGAGAGAGTTTTTAAATGTGTAGCGGTTAGAGGTGGTACGAATGGTTGGTGGGAGTGAGTTCCAGAGGCGGGCAAGGTTGAAGGATAGTAGGTGTTTACCTGGGGGATGAGATGGTTTATGGACTTCTAGTAGGTTTTGATTGTTAGATCTTAATACTCTGTTTGGTAGGTGCATTTTGAAGGCAGAGGACAGGGATGGACAAAGAGAAGGACTAAGAATGAGCTTGTGAGCGAAAGTCAGCTGTATATAAGTAAGATGATTAGGTAGTTCGAGCCAGTTTAGGGTTTGGAGAGAAGAACAGTAGTGTGTGTAGGACCTGTGTCCATTAGCGAATTTGGCGATTTTATTATAGCAGGAGGATAGCTGGTTTTTTAGAGAGGACTGAAGGTTGGTCAGTAGTGGGGCCCCATAGAGAAGGGAGGGGATGAGAAAAGAGGAAGCGAGTGTGATTTTGGAAGAGCTTGTAAGGTACTGATTTTGGCAGTAGAGCATACCTAGTTTTTGATGAGTTTTTTTAATATTTAGTTGTAGATGGGAGTTGTAGCTAAGCCTATTATCAATATGTACACCAAGTAGCTTTGTTTCAGTCACTAGTTCAAGGGTAAGTTATTTTGGCTGGTAATTGAGAAAGAGTTTATATTGAAGGAAGTGGATTTGGAGGGGTAAATACCATAAGTTTTGTTTTGGAGGCATTGAGTGCCAAGTGATTTATTCTCATCCACTGCTCGGTAATTAAAAAAGCTTCCTGGGTAAGTGTTTGGAGCTGAGAGGAGGAGGTGGCAGAGCAGATAATGGTAGAATCATCTGCATATTGGATGATGTTTGCAAAAGGAATTGATTTATGAAAATCGTTTATAAATATATTAAAGAGGAGGGGACCAAGAATAGATCCTTGAGGAACTCCAGTGGGGGTACTAAGGAAAGGGGAAGTGGCCTTTTTCCATTTAACAGCTTGGTTTCTATTTGATAGATAGCTAGAGAACCAATTTATGGAAGAAGGAGAGGTTAAGTTTTGACAGTTTGGTTAAGAGCAGATTGTGTGAGATAGTGTCGAAGGCCTTGGAGAAGTCAAGTAGTAGGGTAGGGACTATGTGGCCGGAATCACGTGCAGTGTTAACAGTCTCAAGGAATGATAAGAGGGCTGTCATAGTGCTGTGGTTTGGCCTGAATCCATGCTGTGTAGGAGTTATAAGGTTGTTGTCTAAGAGATGTGGCAAGAGTTGAAGGTGGACACATTTTTCCAGGAGTTTAGAAATAGGGGACAGGATAGCAATAGGACGGAAGTTGTTGATGCTACAATTGTTGCCTCCTTTATGTAGAGGGATGATGAATGCTTGCTTCCACAGTTGGGGCACAGTGCATTCATGAATAGATCGGTTGATTAGAATGCTGATGGGATAAGCAATAGCATCTGCAGCTATGCTTAGGAAGTAGGAGGGAATGGTGTCAGGGGCATTAGTGCAAGGCTTCAGTTTCTGGAGAAGTTTCTTAGTGGAAGTGGGTGTAGGTTTTAGTGAGAATAGAGAGGAATGTGGAGAGAGAGAGTTTGAGGGGGTCGAGGGTGATGAGGCAGTTGGAGTAGTGGATATGGTGGAAGATAGGCAGTGTGATGTGGAATTGGGGATAGGGTTGTGGGTGGGAGAAGGAGGGGGTGTATTAGATAGTGAGGTGGAGCATGTGAAGGAGGAGGTGAGTTTGCCAATGGAGTCGATGAAAAAGAAATTAAACTGTGTAGCTAAATCTAAGTCAGGAGTGTTTGGGTCTGGGGTTGGAGTGTGTGGTTTGCTGGGGTTAAGGAGGGTGGATATCCCTTCCAAAATCTTTGAGGTTGGTTTTATTATTGTTTTGAAGTGTGAAGAAGTATTTTTGTCTATCTGAGGTTATTAACTTTTTGACTTTATTTCGAAGGGTTTTGAATGCAATATGATGTTCTGGAGTCTTAGTTCTCAGATAGAGTCCCAGGCTTTGTCTCTAAGTCGCATAGTTGCTAGTGTGGTTTTGGTTAGCCAGGGGGCAGAATTTGTTTTGATTCTTTTTGTTCTTAGATGGGCATGGGAATCAAGTATTCTTAAGAAAGTGGAGTTAAAGTGAGCAACTGCTTCTTCTAATGGAAGTGTCTTTAGATTGTTCCAATTAATTGCTTTCAGGGAATCTACAAAGATTGATGGGTTGAAGCTTTTGTCATTACGAGTAGTAATGTAGTTGTGGGAACGGTATGAGATACAGGGGAGTCGATGAGTAAAAGTAGGCAGATGATCACTAAGAGGGTCAGGAAGAGTACCGCTATCTGAAAAATAGTGGGGATGTGATACTAGAATCCAGTCAAGGATGGTGCCACAGGAGGGGTCTTTTGATGGGTGAGTTATGGTATTGATTAGTTGGGTAAAGTTATATAGGTTGATGTTAAGAGGATTTGTTAGGGACTGGATGAAGGCCCAGTTAATATTTACATCTCCTAGGAGTATGGTTTCATTGATAATGTTGTCGGAGAGCCAAGAGAGGATATTTTCAAGTGTGGAGATATTGTCCCCTGGGGGAATGTAGATAGATGCAAGGCATATGTGTTTATGCTTATTAACTTGTAGGAGAGTGAGGAGTACTTCTGCGTTGTTAAATGTAGGAGTGGGTTTGTTGTAGGGGGTAACTATCAGGGAAGAGGAATATAGGAGGGCTACACCGCCACCTTTCCTTTGGGTCCTGTCTTTTCTAATGATAGAATAGCTGGGTGGAGTAATTTCAGAATCTTTTATAGAGGGCTTTAACCATGTTTCTGAAATAGCTAGTATGTCAGGTTTATTATGCATAAGCCATGCATGGAGGGTTGGGACTTTATTCATTATGCTTTGGGAGTTTAGAGAGGTAAAGTATATAGGCTTGTGTGAGGAGGAAAAGGAGGAGGGGCCAGGGTTGGGATGTATATCACCAGATAAAAGACTGGAGATGAGGTGAAAGATTGGGTTCAAAAGATGATTAAGTAGAGTGAAACGGTGATTTGGGTCAGTTGTAATGATTATGGGGTGTTTGGTTGCTATGGGGAGAGAGTTTTTTTGAAAGGAGAAAACTTTGAATGAGAAGGTGAGCAGCTGTGTTATTGGGTAAAGATGGGGAGAGATAGGAGAGTGCAAATGTGAGAGAGGGGAGTTCAGATGGTTGGTAGTATGAAAACATTGTATATGGTATGAAGTATGGGGTTGGGTGAGGTAATAAAGGTATGATAGTTTAAGAGATAATAAGAGAAGGATACAGATGGATGAAGGATTTAAAGGCATGTTGATAAGGCTGCTTAGTGTTGTTTGTTATGGATGTCTTATATATGTTATAAGGTAATTGTACAGGGGGATGGAGAAAAAGATTTGTAAGGATGGGTAGGATAGGGAGTAGTAAGTGTGGAGCTGGAGGAAGAGGTAGTTGAGTAGAGGAGTGTTTAGAAAGAGAAGAATGTATGTATTAGCTGTGAGAGTGGTTACAAATTGGATAATAGGCTGATTGGGGTGTGTCTAAGGTGTAGAGGGCTGATTGGTGTAGGGAGGAAGTGGGTGTGGAAATTGGAGGGATATAGGTAGAGGCACTGGGGGCGGGTGGAATTTGTGGGCAGGGTAGGGGAGCGGAGTGAGCCCGAAGGGCGAACGGAGCGGGAAGAAACCAGGAGAGGAGGATCGAGAGTCAATCAGAAGAGCATAGGATGCAGGAGAGTAAGTTGTAGCTGGGTAAGTAAGGTGTTTCTAATTAAAATAGGTGAAGTGGGCAAGAGTATGGATGACAAAGTGAGGGTAGCAATAATGAAGATAAAAGCAAGAAATGAGTGAAGAAAGAAAACAAAAGTAAAGTATGGTAGGGGGACGCCCTCTAGTGGCCAAATGCAGAAGTGCACTTGAGCAACTAGGAAGGTCTCAGGACTAGATAGGATGGAATATGGAGGAGCAGGGGCAGAACTCAGAAAGAGATGGGAAGGGAATGGAAGGTCTTTAGGCTGCTAGCTGTCCTGGCAGGGAGATAGCTTACAATGTTAACAAGCAGGAGTTACAATGGTAGGAGCCCGAGAGACAACAGATGTACATAGTTTGTAGAGAAACGAAAGGTAAGTTAGTCTAATACAAACAGGAACTGCAATATGTGAGGGAAAAACAGGCTTACGGTTTATTTAGAGTGAAAGCCATGGAAGAGAATTTGATAAAAACAAGGAAGTAAGTGAAGAAGGGAGAGTAAGAAAGTATAATGAATGAAAATATACTTGTTCATATTTAGGGCTATAGTTTCTCCTGGTTTTGAGCAAGAAATGAGCCAGCTTTTAGGTATGAAGTCTTTCAGAGTGGTTTTAAAAGATGGGGAGGGAGGGTATTTATCTGATGGATGCAGGTAAGGTGTTCCAGACCTTAGTAACCTTGTACAAGTACAGACAATGTCCAGCAGATTTGATAGGTTTGTAGAACAACGGAGCGTTTCGTCACTTGATCACAATGACTGACTGAGAACATGGTTGTGTAGAATAATTTTTAATGCTGGACAAGCAGATGGTTGCTGGATAATTTTATAGGTGGCAAAACGCTGTTTATATGTTAGTTGATGAGGTCATTCTAACCAGTTTAGGCTTTTTAGTGCTATACAGTGGTGGGTGCTGAAAGAGGTTATTTGCTGCAAATTTTGCAACTTAGTGTTGCTCAGGTTTTAATTTTTGTGAAGGCTGGAGGTTAGTAAGGATGTGAGCACCATTAGGAATTGTGGGGAGGAAATTAATGGCAAGTATAATTTTAGTAGAGTTGGTGAGAAAGTTTTTAGTTCTGTAAAGCATCCTCAGTTTTTGATGAGTTTTTCTTATGCAAATTTGTGTATGCAGGTTGAATGTAAGCTTATCATCCACTGTCACTCCTAATAATTTGTTATGTGACGTGACTTCAATGGTTGTATGATCAAGCGAGAAGAATTAAATTTTGTTTTTCATGAGATGGGTTTGGGGGAAAAGTAGTTGCTTGGTCTTTTTTGAGTTGAGCATGAGTTGTGAGTTAAGCCATGTTTCAGTGTCTGTTAAAGCTCATTATTTCTTGCTGTAGAGATTTCAGATCAACTAGCGAATGGGTAATACCCAGATCACTGTCATCAACAAACTTAATGACCCATAGGTGTGGGTTTAATGTTTTGAATTTACAGAACTATATGCAAAAATGGTAGGTCTCAGTACTGAATCAGGAAGTAAACCACTAGCCATCTTCTTACTTTCTGAGATGGCACTTACCTCCTTAACTATGTGGATCGTGTCTTTCAGCCAGTTTACTATCCACCTTACATTGTTAGGCTGTACATTTGGATCTATTAGTGTATTAGTGTATGCCTTGGCCTGATCAAGACATGCTGTGTAGACTGAATGACTACTGTACACTACACTATGCCCTTCTCGATGAAGTTTACAAAATTAAGTAGATACGCCGTCCCTTTGACAGAACCAAACTGTTGATGGTCTAGCTGTATAACAGGTTTGATAATATCTGTTAAAGAAATGCTGTGTTAATTGTTCCATGACTTTGTTTATTAGTTATGTTATACAGATGGGTCTATAACTCCCAAGGACTATGGTAAGGCTTGATCCTTGGAAATAGGCATCAAAAGAACATTCTTCATATTTCAGGGATGTAACCTTTGGCTAAGCCTAGGTTAAGCAAGATAAGTAAGGGTTCCACGAAGACATGTTTAGTGATATTTATTAGGTATCCAGGTTAATTACCTGGACCCACAGGAGTGGCATTTTTAGCTACTGAGTGCACATGCATGCCATGTTCTTTGGTGATCTTAGGGATTGTAATGGAGTAAAAGAATTTCAAAATTTCAAAAACTGTTTCTGCTGACACTACATATATCTGCGTCTATATTATCTATGTATTTAATGTCAGAGTAGATTATGCCATTTTTTTATACTGCTAGGTGTTATTTCTTAATTTTCTGATGTTGTCAAGAAGATTTATAAGTATACCTGCCTTGAGATGTTAGTTTTCACTCATGTTTTGATTTGGTCTTCTTGATTATTGCTTTTAGCTCTTTGATGACCTTTATGATAAAAGACTGATGTTAAAAACCAAAAAACGAAAAAGGCGAGAAGACTCCCACAACGAAACTCCTTTATTCACAAGTAAATGGTAAGCGCTTTCACCGGCCAAATGCGCCAGCTTCCTCAGACCAAACTCAAACAAATGCAAACAATCACCAGTTGTTATATATATATATATATACACAATTAAGAACTTGATAAGTGTACTAATTAATTAACAAGCATAGGACTTATTCAATTAAAACTTTTTTTAAAACCACATAATGTAAACACAAAAACTACTAAGCCAAATTTTTAACGTTGGGTACTTGTTATATAAGCAGAATACAAAATGCAACTCAACTTATATCATATTGTACTGCATCCAAAATATCCAAACTTGACAATAAAAACTATAAAAAATAATAATTATGTATATAAAATCATTATTATAATCTAATGACAATAATATCAATTTTCTTATATAACCCTTAAAAACCTTCCTACTGTTAACCATTTACATATCTTTTACTACTAGACACTTTTTCAAATTAAAAAACTTTATCTATTAAAAATTTTTAATAGATAAAGTTTTATAATTTGAAAAAGTGTCTAGTAGTAAAAGATATGTAAATGGTTAACAGTAGGAAGGTTTTTAAGGGTTATATAAGAAAATTGATATTATTGTCATTAGATTATAATAATGATTTTATATACATAATTATTATTTTTTATAGTTTTTATTGTCAAGTTTGAATATTTCGGATGCAGTACAATATAATATAAGTTGAGTTGCATTTTGTATTCGGCTTATATAATAAGTGCCCAACGTTAAAAATTCGGCTTAGTAGTTTTTGTGTTTACATTATGTGGTTTTAAAAAAAGTTTTAATTGAATAAGTCCTATGCTTGTTAATTAATTAGTACACTTATCAAGTTCTTAATTGTGTGTATATATAACAACTGGTGATTGTTTGCATTTGGTTGAGTTTGGTCTGAGGAAGCTGGCGCATTTGGCCAGTGAAAGCACTTAGCATTTACTTGTGAATAAAGGAGTTTTGTTGTGGGAGTCTTCTCGCCTTTTTCATTTTTTGCATTTACCAGTTTGTGTTTTTGGTTCATTTTTTGGAAGTGGAGTATCTATGGCGAGTGGCTCAGTGATGGAACCTCAATCTCAATCAATGTTTTCCCAGGAGGACGAAGTTCCTGTAACAACAGGAAGATCTTCGGGAGGTGCATCGGAGGTGAACTCTTTGGGTGATTTAACCGTTCTGGTTAACCAACTACTTGGCCGAGTAGATTGTTTGTCTCAACGGGTTGAGGCTGCCAACTTTGGTTATAATTTGAGGTCTGGTGATCAAACTAATGCCGGTTTGCTTAATTCGTCAATACCGGCAGGTCAACCAACACTGGGGCAAGCAGTGAGTGTCGAGCATAATGGAGCGAAGGCTTTGAGCAACAACAGTAATCGGACTGTGATTAGCCCTGCTGTAAGTACTGTTAATGCACTTTCTCAATCTGAAATCATAGTCGGTAGTAATGTTATGTCTTTAAATGCACAGCCTCTATGTTCGGAGTCTAGAATGGACGTTGGTTGTATTACCATTCCTTCAATGGGCACTTTTTTGAATAACAATAACTTTTTTAATGTTAACCTGACTACATCTAATAAGGAGGATCCACTGAAGCGAAATGGGTCTGGAATTGTCAACTATTTAAATAGTTTTGACACTAAAATGTTTCAATGTAGGAAACTTCAGCTTGAGGTTTCCTACTTACAGGAGTGTACCAATAAAGGTATAGTTCCTAAGGGGCTACGACAGTGGCGATATCCGAATGGTTTAATTAACAAATCAGAGTTCCATTCGGAGTTCATCACCCTTTTTAATCGCCAAGGCATTGAATTTTTGGAAATACTTACGAAGAATTACCAAGCAAATATTTTGGTCTTAAAAACAGAGTTGGAAGTGTTAGAGCAATCAATTCTTAATGCTCCTGACTTTGACTGGTATAGGTTTGACTATTCTAGAATATTTACAAGTATTGATGCCAGCATTAATAAATTAATTGAACTTAAAAAGAAGAAAATCAATAGAGATCTTAATGCGTATAGTAAGGGTACAGCATACCCCCCACCACCTTTTATTCAAAACCATAATGTGGGGCAGGAGCCCCTGATGGACATTAATATCATTAATGGAGCAGCGGCCATGGATTTGGCTGGTGAGGTGCAGGATCAACAACCACACACAAATATGGTTCGTAGAAGCGAACGTATCCAAAACCAACAACATACCATGGGACGTCAACAATCAGAAATGGGTATGGGTGGAAGGGGGATGCAGTATAATAATAACAATCAAAGGGATGAAAATTCCTTTCAGGATTTTCAGAACACCAATGCTGGCCAGCAACAAACTTTACAAAACAATCAGCACAGGAAACAAATGCCCCAGAGGAGACGACAGAACAGGAGGAGGAGATAGTAAATGGTAATCTCAAAGTTCTGATCGAGCCTGGTCCCAAATTGTCAACTAATACTGAAGGTGACTTCCATATTTATAACTTTAGTTCCTTGGAAGTCAATGAGGAGATGGCAAATTTCCTGTCTAAGGGTTTGACTTTTGTACCAGACTTGAGAGCTGACATTGTAAAAACAGTGGTTGATTTAAAAATCTTTGTTCGTAAGTTGAATTTAACTTGTGAGCTAGGTCAGAATACAGGTTTTATGCACAACCTTAGAGTCTCTAGTTTATTCAACCCACCCCTACAACCGGTGCTGGCATTGTTTGAAAAATGTTGTGAAATGGACATTCGACATTGCCTAACTCATGGGGTCAATCATTATAAGAATAGAAAAGGTAATTTAGATAAGAATGAGAAAGACCTTCTTAACTTGCTAAGCACCAGTAAAGTAAGGATTATGAAACCTGATAAGGGGGGTGGGTTAGTTTTTATGGATCAAGGGGACTATGAGAATAAAGTGTTGGCACATTTAGATAATGAAGCTTATGTAAGTGCAAGTATAAATGTGCTGAATGGAGCTTATAACAAAATTAAGGGTATTCTGAGTGACCTCTTCTTAGAGGGAACTTTAGATGTAGATACATACCATTTTCTTACCATGCCAGCTCCTATTGTGCCAGCTTTATTTGGGTCACTGAAAATACATAAGAATGTATCAAATCCACCTTTTAGACCTATAGTAGATGGAAGAGGCTCCATAACTTATGGTTGTGCTAAATTTGTGGATTATAAGCTGAAACCCTTTATTTCAACTGAATCACAAATATGCCGTGATTCTTGGGAGTTTTTGACTTACATCAACAAGATGGAGTTCAAAGAGCAATACTTGTTCTTGACTGTAGATATCAAAGACCTCTATACTTCCATCCCGCATACTATAGGGCTAGAATGGGTTAGGGAGTTTCTACTTAGGAAAGGCATGAAGCATCAGGACATTGATCTGATAGAGATTTTATTGGAAATTGTTTTGGAGAATAATTTTATCTTATTTTCCAACAAATTATTCCTTCAGAAGAGTGGCATTGCCATGGGTTCGCCTTGTGGGAGCAGTTTTGCTAACTGCGTCATTGCTCACTGGGAAACCTCATTTCTGTTCAATTGTCTTACTTATAAAGAACATGTCGCCTGGTACACTAGATACCAGGATGACATGTTCTTTTTGTGGAAGGGTCCGAGACAAGCCATAGATCTATTTATTTTAGAATTATCTAAATTCACCTCTTTTCTGGAATTCACCTATCAGGTGGATGAAAACATGATCAATTTTCTGGACATTTGTCTGAGTAAGGATACTGTCAAAGGCCAATTTAAATCTACAATATACCGCAAACCAACATATTCTAACATGTTCTTTCACTTTACTAGCTGCCACCCTTTTTGTCAGAAAAAGGCTGTGGTTAAGGGCCAGGTTGTGAGAGCAGCTAGGATGGTGTCCATATTTGATGATTTTCAGGATGAATGTATCCTCCTTAAACAAATGTTTTTAAGGAGAGCATACCCTGTAGACCTAATAGATCAAGTTGTACAAGAAGTAAGTAGGAAAAGGCATTCAGGACATTTCCAACCTCTTATACAAGATAAACATGTACAGGTGGGTGCAATGGAGGTCCCCGGAGGTATTGTTCTTTCAAAGACCAGGAAAAACTTAGAATTTGCAAGTTTTTTGACCACATATTCTACAGATGCAAGTAGGATTAGGGAAATCATGTATAAAAACTGGAATATCATACAACAAGATTTTGAGGTGAACAAAAAACTAGGGCATGATTTGTCCATTACCTTTAGAAGGAGTTCTAACCTTAAAAACCTGTTAGAGAGAGTTAAGAGAGTATTCCATGGGCAACATGGTACCTTTAAGTGTGGAAGATGCTCTCAATGCAAATTTATCCATACCTCTGATAATATTATTATTAGAGATAGGGATTATAACATCTTGGGCCACTATTCATGCAACTCACAAGGTATTGGTTATTGTGCTTCCTGTACTCATTGTGATGCATTCTATATTGATAAGACCAAGCGTAAGCTCAAACAGAGGGTCTACGAACACCAATATAGTATAGCTAAGTCAATAAATACCAATGCTCTTGCAAGACACGTTATGTCGTTCCCAGAGCACAAATTTAGGTTTGTGGTCTTGCAGAAAATTGAGCAAAGCATCAGGGGAGGGCCATTGTTTTTGAGGCTCTAGGAAGTTGAATTGGAGTGGCAAATACGGACTTTAGCTTATATTTTTCCTGGACTCAATGAACAAATATCTATTAAGTGCCCTCTTAAAAAGAAAGCCCTTAATAGATGAATTTTTAATAGATAAAGTTTTTTAATTTGAAAAAGTGTCTAGTAGTAAAAGATATGTAAATGGTTAACAGTAGGAAGGTTTTTAAGGGTTATATAAGAAAATTGATATTATTGTCATTAGATTATAATAATGATTTTATATACATAATTATTATTTTTTATAGTTTTTATTGTCAAGTTTGGATATTTCACATGCAGTACAATATGATATAAGTTGAGTTGCATTTTGTATTCTGCTTATATAACAAGTACCCAACGTTAAAAATTCAGCTTAGTAGTTTTTGTGTTTACATTATGTGGTTTTAAAAAAAGTTTTAATTGAATAAGTCCTATACTTGTTTATTAATTAGTACACTTATCAAGTTCTTAATTGTGTATATATATATAACAACTGGTGATTGTTTGCATTTGTTTGAGTTTGGTCTGAGGAAGCTGGCGCATTTGGCCGGTGAAAGCGCTTACCATTTACTTGTGAATAAAGGAGTTTCGTTGTGGGAGTCTTCTAGCCTTTTTCGTTTTTTGCATTTACCAGTTTGTGTTTTTTGGTTCGTTTTTTAAAAGACTGATGTTGGTAGATACAAATTTGTTATAGTACTTCATTAATTTTCTGTTAGTTTATTTATTTGTTTTAAAAGGGCTAAATCATTTTTCTGGGTCATTCAGGTGGTTTGTTTCTAAATTTCCAATTATGACAGAGTCTAGAGGGGACTGCCAGCTCTATATACTTTTATAACTGGGAGTTGAACTCCAGTGTAGCCTGCATGAGGACTAGTGATATTACAAGTAAAGGTTTGCTTGGAAAGACAAGGTCTAGATTTTTTTCTCCTCTAGAGGGTTGGATTATCATTTGTTTTATGAAATCATCAGTTATTGAGTCCAGGAATCTTGTGGCACAGACAAACTTTGGAGGCATAGGGAGACCAATTTATTGACAGATAAGTATAATCCCCCATTATAAGGCATTTTATGATTGGAAGTTCTATTTTAATAATATTTTAATATTAAGTCGTAAAAGTTTTAATAATAATATAAGTTGCCATTAGAGTCATCTTAAACAGTAGTAAATAATAATTGAACTGGAACAGACACCTGAGGGACATCCACCATGACTGTAACTGGATGACTCTCTAACGAGTCCTTATCCTAAATTATCTGTTTTATTAAGAAACACTTCCGCCCAATTGATTACAGTGGACTTTAGACCACAAAAACAATAATTATACATTAAGTTTATCTGCTTAAGTGATATTAAAGTTTTTGACAAATATATATGTATAATTCCAGCTATTTGTCATTATCTACTTCAGGTCAGATGTTACTAATGAGGACAAGAGTTACATTACCCTGGTATGCACATTGTAAAGGCTTAGGAGCTTAAAACTGTTTAAGTAAGCTGTTAACTAACCTGAAATTGCCCTCTGCAGTACTTTAGATATTAGTGAATGTATAAAGAATTGGACTTCAGGATGGACTTGGTTTGAAAAGAGAAATAACAGAAGCAGCTTTGCAGAGTTCAAGAGAGTATCCATTAGCCAATAGCTATTAAACAATGTGCTATAAAAGTATGGACGTTTGTGGGTCACAAGTCATTAACAACGTTCTTGTAAGCCTCTCTGAACCCGCTGCTCCATAAGTTGGTGGAGTTTATAAGCCATTTGATTATGCTTCATATAAAATGGCCAGAAGTTAGTCTCTGAGTTAGCTGCAGAAAGGTATAAAGCAGATGGCTGTACTGATGTGGAATTCAAAGTATTTTGCAAAATGGTGTGCACTGGTTGCAAGTAATGAGATATGACACAGTACAAAACTGAACAGGAAGAACAGTACCACCTCCACCCACAGGCAGTGATAAAATGATCAGCAATGCAAAATTAAATCACATACGTACATGTAAATAAAACAAATGGATCAGAATTTCATGCTAAGCACATTGTACTAAATTATGCTTTGACAAGACTTCTTTAAATAGGCAATTATTTGTAATGAAAGACATCTAGCTGTCTTAGCTCCATTAGTAGCATCAGCATTCATGTAGGCAACCTAGAGGCAGGCACATTTGAGAAAATGAAGAAATGGGTGAATTACTTAATATAAAAACAGGAACATAGGAATAATGCTATAAAAGAGATCGCAGGGACTGTAACATGTCTATATGTACACTTTTCTGTACACAAGCCTAAATAGTCTTGCCATTCTTGTCAAGCACATAATCCAGATTTCTTCCCAAATTGAGCAAGTCCTGACGTAAGCCTGGTGTAAGACTGTATCTATGGATCCAGTTATCAATACTAGTTTAAATGTAGGTAAAGTAACACTTTGATCTGAAGTGGCAACTTATTCCATTGGCTGAGCATATGCTGTGTTAGAAGCCTATCACTCCAGCAAGTCCTGTTTATGTTTTGGTGTAGATTTGGGTATCTAGTGTGAGTGTCTGTACAGGCACTGGCTTTGTGAAGAAATAGAAAGTCAAATGGGAGTTGGTCTTTCATGGCTCAAAAGGCTAGATACAGGCAACCTTGTAGTACAAGGCAAGAATGTAGGTAAGTGGGTATAAGGAAATTCTGATAATCTTTCAGAAAAATTGAAGGATTTAATTTCGGAGGGTTCAATTCTTTGGGGCCTTTCCATTTTAGTTATATGCTTGGATTTGCACATACCAAAGATGGTATTTGATAATGGGTCAGATAGAACAATAATACAGGAGTAGAAAGACTTCTCTTGCTGTTGAATAAATTCCCATGGTAATTAGGTAGGCCTGATGGAAGAATTTCCTGACTGTGGTATAAACATAATGATTAAATGAGAAAATGAGAGACAGTTATCCATAAAGTCCCCCGGTTTCTTTGTGATCACCTCCGTCTAAAGAGGAGTGCTATTTACAATATATGAAGTGGAAGCGGCTTATTTGCTGAACTCAAGTATGCTGTATATTTTTGCAGTTGCCCTTACAATGCTTTCAGTACACCATGTATGTGCCTATTCCAACCGACGCTGGAGCTGTTTAGTATCAGTGGATGAGTGGATAACAGTGCTCAGCTTACAGTCATCAGCAAAAGTGGTAAACCACTCTTCTGGAGTGTTGGTTTGGATGTCTGCAAAGTAAATGCCAACCAGAAGAAGGCCTAGCATGGATCCTATGGCATCCCGAACATTATAAGTTCACATCCCACAAGTATTCCAGTAACTTGCCCAGCCTAAGATCTCTTAGGCAGCCAATTTTCAATTCAGTGAATAATGTAGGGGTTGGTTTACTATTGTTTGTGCGACCGAAATTCTATCAGCTGTAATGTGCCGAAAAAAAGAATGTCGAACGCACAAGCAGTTTTGCAACAGATAGTCGACTCCACTTATGCGAATGCACAACTGCATTCGCGTAAGTAGAAATTGACTATCTGCATGGAGATTGCGGTACAGTGGGGAGTGGAAATTCATCCACATCCCCACTGTAGTGCGATCTCAGGGTTAGAATATATAAGTGGGGGGGGTGTTATAGCTGTATAGGCGTTTGATTTACATCAGCTCCTATATGACTATCACGTGGTGGTTTCGACAACAATGTTGAGTGAAATGCGTCGAGCATTTGGTTCGACATTGTGAACAGTAGTTATTTGTACTTTCAGTATTACCATTCATTTATCCGAATGGAAAATGTTTTTCCATTCGAATAAACAATAGTAAACTGTAGGGGTTTGCATTCTTCTTCTGGCTTTTCCCAGTTAGGGGTCACCACAGTGGATCACCTGTCCACTCATGACTGGCAGTGGAGTTTTTTTTATGGTGTCAAGTTGCCAGCCTGGCACCCAGCCTTCCACAGAAAGCACACAAATGCACACACTAATGCCTAGGGCCAATTTAGAGTATCCAATCCACCTACAGCATGTCTTTGATGTGTGGGAGAAAACCGACATGACCACATGGAGGACATGCAGACTCCGCACAGAAGGTACCCCAGCCGAAAATTGAACCAGAGAACCTCTTGCTGTGAGGCAGCAATGCTAACCGCTGCACCACAGGGGTTTACATTGAGTTTGTCTAATTTTTCAATGCTTCCATTATTGAAAATAGTGTCAAAAGCCTTGGCATTGTCAAGATAAGCAGTGTACACAGAGTTATCACTGTCCACAGCTTCTGTCATTTTTTCAAAGAGGCTTAATAGGTTTAGGAGGCTGAAGCTGCCTTCACAAAAACAATCTGAATAGCGTCTGGTTCATTTAAGTTACCCATGTCTAGAAAATTAAGTTCTGCTGTGATTATGTTCCATGACTTTGTATACAAGGCAGGTGATGCCCAAGTCCTTTTAATTGTCTGCGTTTGTAGATGACTCAGCATTGTTTATGTGAGTCACAGTGGCTGCTCCCTAGGCATCAGGCACAGACCCTGTAGGCAGACTGAGGTGAAAGATTTTATGTAAAGGCTCTGATAGCTCATACTTGGTACTGATGAGAATGCAGCCCGGTAGGTTCTCTGGTCCCATACAAGTATTAATTTTAGCCTTTGACAGGGATTCTAAGACTTGTTCCAAAGTGATTTTCAGGAAAAACTTAATTTTCAGAGATAGTGGTGGCAACAGTGTGCATAGGTGGAGTACAGTTCACAATAAATTTGCATGTTAACATATTGTTTATATTCTTGGGATCAGAATTTGTGATATTATTATGGATGACCCTCGTGCATTGTTTGACATTACTCCTTAATTTTCTGGCATAGCTGAAGAAAGATTTGTACTCATCTTTCATGTCTGCAGCAACCTTAAGTTTGTGTTCTGCTCTACATTTTAGAATAGTGCTCTTAAGTTTCTTGATGGTATGTTTCAGTGTGGTCTTGAGGTAGGGGGTGGTTATTACTTGAAATGTTTTATGATTTTCCTTCTTCTGTTATACAGTTTAGTTACACAGGAGTATAATCATGTGATAATTTCTCAAGATAAGTGCAATGATCAGTAGTTGTGCTATCTCAATGACCTATAAGATGATACGTCTTCAATGGATTTGGTTTTAACTATAGGATTTTAACTCAATGAACTTAGACAGAAAATCATTGCCACTATGACCTTTGTGTGTTTGTTGGCAGTATTTAATTGTCTGTGGCATTCATTTTTTTACTTTTCTCTCCATTTTTTTTTTTTTTTTTTACTTTTCTCTGTGGATACTCATCAGTGTAGACACACATTTACATAACAGTCTGGAGTGAAAGGAGGCTTGCCTCTCCCCTAAATGTTTTCTTTTATTTTCTCACTGGGTATCAAACTGTGACTTGCTGAATTGTACAGAAACCATTTGCTCCACATTCCAGTTCAAAAGTTTAATTTATGAAACACACATTAAAGTAAAAAGAGTCAAAATGTGCAGTACAATGGATCTAAAACAGGAGAAGTACCATCGCATATGGAGTAACAGAAAAAAAAGTATAATATACAGCTTCCTCATCTTCAAGAAATTATTCAGAATACTGCATTATATAATACCGATTAGCAAAGATAAATTTGTGTAATTGCTTAGCCTGTTGTTGAAGCTATTTTATAACCTACATTGTCAATCAAAGATAAAAGAAAGCATACATTATTATCCAGCATGCTGATTCAGCCAGGTCATATCAGAGACAACAGTCTAGTTTTTTATGCCAAGTAATTACTGCAAGAACACATATTGCTGTCATGTTTGAGTAACCCCTGCACTGTATGTAATGACATTTAAATTAAATAGATTACATTATTTTGTCGTTGCTTTTAGTAATCTAGACAGCATGGGCTAGACACCAATTTACTCACACCATTTCAAAGTATGCAGAAGGCTGAAGGTTAACTGAACAAAAACTCACTAAATAAAAGCAGTAACTTTGAAAAATCCACATTATGCCCTTTTAGACATGTGCAAATCATCTCTGACAACTATTTATTATCGGAAGTTAAAGAAAAAAGTACATGAAGTATTTGGATAGTGCACTTTCTCACAACACATATGTATTAATGCTGATAAATGTTCCATCTGATCCAACAATCAGATTCACCCTTCATTAAATATGTAGACTATATTCTAATCATTTTGACATCACGGCAATTGACTTTTTCAGTACAGTGGTGCACTAATTATAGTTATTTTCACTTTACTTGTTTGTAATAATTTACCAATGGATCTTTTTCTCACATAATACTGTAGTGTTCCAAAATCTGTATCTCTTTTATACTAGAAAACAAGAATGTACAGCAGAATGGGTACTCTTTAGAAATAATAACTTTTCTGTTAGTAAAATAAAACAGAGAAAAAAACACTGGGAAAGTTGTTCCCTTCTTCTTTGCAATGATTATCCATGAATCACATTTCCTTCTGCCAGATTAGCTACTGAAGTTGAAATCCGCAAAGACACTGACACCACCTTACCACATACTTTCTTTCCAGGATACCTCTGCAGAGTGCAACCACTTGAATGACAGTTGTGTTGTCAGCAAGAAGACATGTTAATAAAAAGAATTACAGTACATCTCAGAAGCTATCTTTGAATCTCTGCTTCACCTCTGGTGGTGGAGGTCAGGATGACAGGATGACAACACTAGAGTCATCGCAGTGGACCCAACACTCTGTCTCAGACAGTAGGATACCTGAAGCCATCTTCAATGTGTGGTCCAAGTCATACCAGACAGACAGCTGGCTAAATGGCATTTTGTAGGAAGGAAGTACCTGCCATTGTGATTTCTTAGTAAACACCATAGCAACATCTTAGATCATTTCATATAGCAAGCTGAACTGCCTTTTGTTTAATTTAATTGAGCCACCCTTGTCTGCCTATCACAGAGAAGCAGAAGTAATTTCCTAAGTGCCAACAAAATGGCAGATGCAAATACATGCAAGACTTGTTTGTAAATCATAGTTAGTGATTCTTTCAGGTCTGCACTGTGAAACTGTGCACTATGCATCCATTTATGAGCACCAGCACATGCATTGTGATGTGGGACAGCTTGACTTGTATCTCACATGCAGGCTGTATAAAAATACTACAATATGTGGTCATAATTAAGCAATTCCCGCTTATGCTATAGGCACCTAAATGACCACATGATATGCAAAAGTAAATAAACTTGCATCATATTTCGGATACATTGCCACCTTAGTCATGTTAAGGAGAACAATCTGCTGAGCTGTATACTGATTTTTGAATTTGGTAAATTAAATTGTGTGATGCATACATACCTGGATTTGATTAGTAAGATGTATATTTTACATTTTGATAAAGGTGGTCATTCTACAGGGAACTGATAAAACATTAATCAGGTTTGCAAGGTATATAGCCACAGTCTAACAAAGGTCTATACATATGTGTGTATACATGAGTTCCCTTCAGATGACTGAAGTTTTAATACTTTGAAATTCATATGGCTGACACCATATGATCAAAGTTTTAAAACTCTGAACATTCTGAATGAAGATCTCCGTACAGGAAAGAACGGGAAATTCTTCCTTTTGATCTCAGAGTTGGTATATTTAAATAGCAGGGTGTGTGGGGAGTGCAGGGGGGCTTGCCCCCTGCAAAAACTTCCAGGAACATTTTTTTGTTTTGTTTTGGTTTTCTTTCGGGTGTTCAAAGTTTTGAATCTTTGATCATATGGTCTCAGCCATATGAAATTTTTATCTGAAGTAGACCCATATACGTAATATATGTATGTATATATATATATATATATATATATATATATATATATATATATATATATATATATATATATATGTTCATACTGTGTATATATATATATATATATATATATATATATATATATATATATGTATATATATATATATATGTATATGTATATGCTGTTGTAACACACAATGCACAGAAAATAAATCCAACCATTGCATATTTCAGCCCTACAACAATGCCCAATTGTGGAAGTCTATTAGGGCAACCAGTATGCATTATAAATTAACAATAGTTGAAACATAAGTAAAACGCAAAAAGGTAGCTCATAGGTTGCAGGGAAGTAGGCTGTTTTTCCATGTGAACAAAAGCAGCTTAACTTAATCTGTTAATCCACGTCATACATGCATTCTGCATTTTACCTTCCCCACTTATTGCACCATAATTGGAAAAAAAATTGAAAAATTCATAGAAGTCATTTGTCAACTTATTTTGATAGATGTTTAACACATGAGCTGGTAGCATCCTGGAGGATGTTGGTGCAAGCTTTAGGTTTCAAGTACTTTCAGTCATGCCTACCTGCTATGGACAAAAGTACATTTAGATATGCATTAGTCAGCCAATAACCTGGCTTTAAATTTTCTTCCCTTTTGCCACCATGGACATTCAGATCCAGTCTAGTGCCTGTTATACACATAGATTTTATAGTGTGTTGAATTTATGTTGCATATCATGTTTTCTCAGACCATTTAGAAGGACAATCAGTGCCAGGAATTAGTTATGTTTTATCATACCATAGTGTTGTGAACACGTGCGTGCATGAAGCAGGTACATTCATGATATCTGTACACATAGTATTTGCAGTCACAATAAACAGCTGTTGCTAAATTCCCTATGTTTACACAGGAATCGGCAAGTCCAGAGAGCAACCAACCCAACAGATGCTGAAAAATCTCTGCACTATAGAGAATAAACTACATGGTCTATGCCTATTGTGTATAGACTAGTGCAGGCCAACAATAAATGAATAAGGTGTGGCATATTTATTGTAGAGCATCAGTCTTGGGGTAGGGGGGTAGAAGAAGAAAATTGAGAGCCAGAGTCATTGGGACCTTGGAGGCTTGACTAGTCAGGTCAAGTGCAAGGCAAGACAGATTGAGATGGTCTAATTTAATACAGGGGATTGCCTTTCCTTGTCTCCATGTCTGAAGGTACCATATCATGCATTATACAAAGGAAGTCTGAATGTTGGCACCAGTTTGCTGTTTTTGAAATGCCAGGTAAGTACTATAAACCAGAGATTTGGCCATACTGTTTTTAGTGTTCTTAGTAATAGATGCTCCAGTTGGCATGATGCATGATGCACATTTCTTTTGTAGGAATATCAAGCTAGAAGGACATTTGGAATCACTGATGTAAGCCTCGAAAAGATCTAATTTCTCAGATTAACTTTGTTGTCTGCATGCTACATAGGCACACTTGTAGTGTGTGTCATTGCATGCACTGTAATATCATGTATGTTATGCATTCACTGGTGTCAGCAATGATAGATATGGAATATAAATGTCTGAGGCTTGTCACATGACTGATGCTGGTACTTGGGGGGGAGTTAGACAATAATGCTGGCAAAAATTGTCATGATTCCCAATCTAGGATCACAATGCCACACTTTGTGTCTGTCATGAGAAGTGAGATACTCTACATAGAGGATGGAGTTATAGCCAGAGCTACTGAAGTCACTATGGCTATACAATGTAAGGAGCAAGTGTCCACAAAGGACCAGGCATCTCACATAGATAATAAAAACATACCTGGTGCACTTGTTTTGGAACAGGCAAGTTCACCTGTGCACACTGCTTCTGATGCGACCACAACATTGTATCAGCCATTTTGTCCTTGAGACAGAGGCAACACAAGGGGTAATTCATCATATTTACAAGGATATAATCCAAGGATAGGCTGCTGTCACACTGGAGTTAGCAAGATATTGCATGGCACTAAAGATGATACTGCACAGTGCCATCATGAGCTGCACTCTGACATGGAGTACAACTTTTAGAAGATGACACTTCCATTGAGGTCTCTGGTGCCACATGACATTTCATTGAGCAACTATTTCACTGCCATCATGGCTAGCAACAATGCCATTTTTCACTATGGCCTGAGTATGGAAGATATCCATAGTGCATATGTAAAGGGGACTTTCCAGGGTGCACGTACAACATCATATCAATGAGATGTCAGATATCCTATCAATCCTCACCATGGGCAGTCATGAACATCTCTATCTAGGACTAGGTCACACAGTGGCACCCTATCCCTACTACAGAAATTTACAACACCTCTCACTCCTCATCAGCCAACCAACCAACAAGATCTGTATAAATGGTCCTTGTCATGCAGTGGCACCCCATCCTTTTCACAGAAAGTCACAAGTGATGTCACCCATGGTGGGCCTCATTTATCAGGGAATAAGTGGTAATAAAAACTGATATTTATGGCAGTTAACAATCATTGAAATACACCATTGAACTGTAAGAAAATAGTTTACATGCTACTTATTTAAATGTTTATGTTGGTAGTTGAAAGGAAAAAAGCATAGAATGTTAAGCAGAAGTCAGTTAATGCATTTTGTGGAAATAAAATGAAGTATACTGTACAACCATCTTTCACCATATTATAGTAGGGAGTCTGACCTCATATAACTGGGTCAGCCTCAGCTTTTCTTTAGTCAACTGATGAGACAAGGGCTAAGGTGGAGCTAGGGTGTGGTGAAGGAGAGAATCACATTTGGGTATAGACTTTTAAGTAGTATGATTGGCAGATGACAATCAGCCTTTAATGGATGTGAGTTCATTACCAGCATTTAGAAATTGATTCCAGTTATGCGTCTGTCATAACTGAAGAGCTTAAGCACCTTGTTTGGCATAAATCGGGTGCCAGAATAGACTACATCTTTGTATAAGGATGAGATTCAACCTCAG
This sequence comes from Protopterus annectens, assembly GCF_019279795.1. Taxonomy (NCBI): domain Eukaryota; kingdom Metazoa; phylum Chordata; order Ceratodontiformes; family Protopteridae; genus Protopterus; species Protopterus annectens. The sequence goes on from NC_056731.1 coordinate 1,299,898,278, forward strand.
CTAACCATATTGCAGCTTACTTAGTACAATAAGCTACGTCAAGCTTTTTGCCATCCATGAAGGTTTTGCACATTATATACATATGTTTCGTTTTCTGAAGTCTGCCTCTGCATAGTATGATGCCAGACTCAACAAGCCAAAATCATAGTGTGTCAAAACCCTCTCGAGCTGTGAGATGTATTTGTGTGTCTGGATGATTTAGGCAGAGCAAGATGAAGTCATCTGCACATTGTGCTAGTTTAAAACTTTTAGACTGTGTCCACATTTCATGAAGGGTGGCAAACAATATAAATATCAATAATTAGCCTTGTGCAATACCTACAGACACAGTGAAAAAAAGGACACCATACTATCTGCTGGGAAGTCTGTGTTCTGTTAATTCAAATGTTTTGAATATATGCAAGAACATTTCACCATCTAACTTCCTCACTCTCATTTCATTATATGAATTCTCACATACCACAAAAAGGTCAGTCCCAACATTAACAATCTGTGTTTATTTATAATGTGGTCTCTAATGAAATATTGGTATGCAATGACAAAAGCATAAAAGTATATCCTCTCCTATTTTGTGGTAGTTATGAGTTAACACGCTGTTTACAAACATTGTCAAAAAGATGGCAAACAGTACAAGCCTGAGCAATTAGCCTTATGCAGCAACTACAAACACAGTGAAGAAGAAGGACAACACAGTTTTCCTCTGCACTACCTACTGGGTAGGTTGCGTTCAATGAGGTCATAATATTTGGATAGAGACAAGAAAACTTCCTCATCCCATTTCATTAAGGTGACATTCGTATACTAAAAACATAATGAGATATACCTTTCTCTGTGCTAGAGAGGGGGGAAGCCACAGTTATGAACAGATTATTTTAATTTGATTAGCAGTTCCCACACTGGAACACCTGGGCAGGAGAGGGTGGGAATGGGCAGCTTATGCTAGCTCATCCATCCTTGTAGAAGGGAATTAGTTGTTCTGGGAAGCTGATTTGCTCCCATCCAAGTGAAATCCAGTATAACACCATTGGCTTTAGGACTGGGAAGCATGGACTTGTCAATCTGTATGGCAGCATGCACACACCAGCAGAATAGAATAGGATGCCCCTGCAGTGAAGTAAATGTCCATATCAGTCACCAGTCTGAGGTTAAAATCATAACAGAAAAAAACCCTCATGGTTGTCTTTGTGATAGATTGTGCACTGTTCTCACCAGGGGGGACCGGGGACATATGGAACATGGCAGTGGTGAATGGCCAATAGCCTTGGGGTTCATAAAAAATTACGTAACAGAAAAAAGGTACAGCCAACACCGTGAATAACATTTTGGATGTTTTTAAATTTCTGATATGGAGCCAGTTGCTATGAATATCTTTCAAAAAAAAACATGATTGCATAGTGTGTCCTCTTTTGTGATTTTTTTTGTGCTTCTTAGCAGTTCATTAATACTTCTGTTTAATATGATCATGTCTGGATAACAGAGTTCACTACCTGTGAGTTTTATAGTTGTATGTAATGACATACCTGTGGAAGCATGGAGGTGTTTAGGTGAAATGGCAGTGGGATTTTTAATTAGATTGTTTAATGAAATCTTGGAAAGTGAAAGGATGCCTGAGGAATGGAGAAAAAGTGTTTTGGTACCGATTTTTAAGAATAAGGGTGATGTACGGAGCTGTAGTAACTACAGAGGAATTAAATTGATCAGTCACAGCATGAAGTTATGGGAAATAGTAGTGGAAGCTAGGTTAAGAAGGGAGGTGGTGATTAGTGCTCAGCAGTATGGTTTCGTGCCAGGAAAGAGCACTACAGATGCAATGTTTGCTTTGAGAGTGTTGATGGAGAAATACAGAGAAGGTCAGAAGGAGTTGCATTGTGTCATTGTGGATTTAGAGAAAGTATATGACAGGGTGCCTAGAGAGGAGTTGTGGTATTGTATGAGGAAGTCACAAGTGTCAGAGAAGTATGTAAGAGGGGTACAGGATATGTACGAGGGTAGTGTGACAGTGGTGAGATCTGTGGTGGGAGTGATGGATGTCTTTAAGGTGGAGGTGAGATTACATCAAGGATCAGCTCTGAGCCCTTTCTTCTTTGTAATGGTGATGGACAGGTTGACAGACGAGATCAGACAGGACTCCCCGTGGACTATGATGTTTGCAGATGACTTTGTGATCTGTAGTGAGAGTAGGGAACAGGTGGAGGAGACCCTGGAGAGGTGGAGATATTCCCTAGAGAGAAGAGGAATGAAGGTCAGCAGGACTAATACAGGATATATGTGTGTGAATGAGAGGGAGGATAGAGGAATGGTGAGGATGCAGGGAGTAGAGGTGACGAAGGTGGATGAGTTTAAATACTTGGCATCAACAGTTCAGAGTAATGGTGAGTGTGGAAGAGAGGTGAAGAAGAGAGTTCAGGCAGGATGGAGTGGGTGGAGAAGAGTGTCAGGAGTGATTTGTGACAGACTAGTACTAGTAAGAGTGAAAGGGAAGGTCTGCAAGAGGGTAGTGAGACCAGCTATGTTATATGGGTTGGAGACAGTGGTATTGACAAAAAGCCAGGAGTCAGAGCTTGACGTGACAGAGTTGAAGATGTTAAGATTTGCACTGGGTGTGACAAGGATGGACAGGATTAGGAATAAGTATGTTAGAGGGTCATCCCAGGTTGGAAGGTTTGGAGACAAAGCCAGAGAGGCATGATTATGTTGGTTTTGACATGTGCTGAGGAGGGATGCAGAGTATATTGGGAAAAATATGCTAAGGATGAAGCTGCCAGGTAACAGGCAAAGAGGAAGGCCTAAGATAAGGTTTATGGATGTGTTGAGAGAGGACATGCAGGTGGTTGGTGTGACAGATCTAGATGCAGAGGACAGGAAGAAATGGAAACAGTTGATCTGCTGCGGCGACCCCTGACGGGAGCAGCCGAAAGAAGAAGAAGATGTAGTGCTACCAGATGCAGATTTTTTTTGTGCTTTAATTTTTCATAATGCTTTTTTTTTTGTGCCATCTACTAAGCATTTAAAAACTGAAATCCTTGAGAAAGGTATCCCATGTAATGATATGTTCACTTAAATGTAGTTTGTAGTTCTGAGCAGGTAAATTGGAATTGCAGATAACAGTCCTTAATAGGCATTACAGTTAACTGTATAGGATCATAGGAGTTACAAGACAACTGAGCCACAAGTCCATTTCTGCCTTGCAAATACCCACCCTTAGGCCTTGCCTCTATTTTCAAGAAAACCAGGCTAGTAATATCAGAGCAGAATTTTTGAATACCTATCCACTTATCCACCTCTATTTTTTTAAAACAGATAGTTTGTCACACCGGGGAAATTGTTCCAGAAAATGGTCAGGTGCTGTGTAGCAAATTTATGCCTCTTCCTAGTTGTATTTATTTATTGTAGTAGATTTAGTTTTCTAGTCCTAGCATTAGCTGGACTGTTTAATTTATTGAGGTATACAATGTTTTGTCCTACTGGATCCCTTACACAACGTAAGTGAGACATAAGTCACTTTGAAGGAGTCTATATGAAACTAAGTTCTTGGAAAAATCCTTTTGTCCTCCCTAGTAGTCTTTTAAGGTTCTGTTCTTTTTAGTTATAAACCACTTGTTCTCTCCAATTGCTTGATATGCTTTGTGAATTACATCCCAAATGGGGTATGGTACTCAGTGATGGATCTACCCAGTGTGGAGTACAAACAGTGAGAACTTTATTACATCTGTAAGATACATTATTAGCTATGAGCTGTGCAAGGTAGAAGGATTTCCAACCCACAGTTGCAATATGATGGTCAAACTTAAGGGAACTGTGCAGCCATGTATCCAGGTCACTCACAACATTTTCATTTGAAGTGGTATGGTATTGATGTGGAAGTAGAATCGAGGGGGTGCTCACCAAATGCTACAGAGCTGACCTTTTGGCATTGAGCTTCAGCCCATTTTTAGTACACCAGCTACTGACAAGCACAAGCTAATGCTGGAGTGCATGTGGGGGTGTCTTAACAGTGACTCCTTTTTTCCTATTTTCTACTTGGGGTCAGGGTGTTGTGCCAATTTTTGCCATCTCTCTCAATTCAATGCCATCCTCCTACCTTCTTTGATAGTCATGCCTAAGTGTCACAGGTCTTCCCTCACATGATCCGTCCATGTCTTTGCTGGATGCCCTCTTTTCTTCTTGTCTTCTTCCTGTCTGTCCCAAATCTTCCTGCACATGTGTCTGAACATAATAATGTGTTCTCTTTGACCTTCTCTGCAATTGGAGTTACTTTGGCTTCTGCTTTGATGTCCTCATTTCTTCTTCTATCCTACAGGGTGCATCCTACCTCCCATCTCAGGCACTTCATCTCCATCACCTCTGGCTTCTTCATCTGCTCTGCCTTTACAGCCCTAGTTTCAGAACCATTCAGCTTTGTACTCCTTACTTTTCAGCTTCTTTGTCATTCTTCTGTCGTACACTATACCTGACACTGTATGCCAGTTGGTTGCAGCCCCTTTGATTCTTGCTTTGAGCTCTTCATTCAGACTTCCCTTCTCTTCAAACACCCCTCACAAATACCTGAAGCTGTTAACCCTTTTCATTGGTTTTCCTTCTATCTCAGGTTTTAGTTTCTTTTGATTTTTCCAACCTGCTGCCATTACAACTGTCTTATCTGTACTCAGTTTCATTCTGTGTGCCTTCAGTTTTGCATTCTATTCCCCTGTACTTTGCTTAAGTTCTTGCTCAGCGTCTGCCTGTAATCCCACATCATCTGCATAGAGCAGCTTTGTTGATCTGCTCCAGTGGGCTCAGAGTTGAACCCTGATGCACACCCACTTCAATTGGAAACCTCTGTCTGAGACCAAACAACTTGTACTTGAGTCATTGGGTTCTTGTACATAGCCTGCACTAATTCTAGCAATGGCTTTGGGACTTCAAACCTGTGCAGGACTACTAAATCAACTTTCCTAGGATTTTGTCATATGCTGTCTCCATGTCTAGGAATGCCCAGTCAAACACATTCCTCATCTCTACCTTTTTCTCAACTATCTGTCTCATTGCAAGCATCGAGTCAGTTGTGCTGCATCCTGATCTGAATCCAAACTGTTCATCTCCAATATTACTTTCTACTACTCTATTAATAAAAATTGTTTGGAAGTAGGCCATGCTAGTCTATGCAAAAATGTTAAGTCTAAAATGGGGAAATGTGGGTGTTGCAAATATCGTAAGTACTTTAATGATGGACCCTGTGTTTGTGTAGAAGGATGTGATAGGTACTTTAAGATGTCCTGGGAGGTGTAATTGTAACACTACCTGGGTGGTATACTTGGCCACTTGCATCTCATGCCCTGCATTTTATGTAGGGAAAACTAAAAGGAAACTTGTGTATAGAATTTATGAGCATTTATATGAAATAAAGAAAGGCAAGCATAGTAATGTTCTTTCTAGACATTCAATGAAATGTATTGATTTTAATAGTTTATTTTTTAAATTGACCTGGTCATTATTAATGGGGGGTGGGCTTTGGTAATTTATTGGAACAAAAATAATTGATTTGGCAGCTGCATCTTAATGCTTGCAATGAACCTGGTACAAACAATTCCCTCTCCCTACTTAGTATTCTTAAGGACAGGGCTATGAAATTTTAAAAATAGAATGTTAAAATGTGATTCTAAATGTGGTTTAAATACATGACTTGCTTCACTGTGATGATTTTATATGCAAAATTATTATGGAATTATTATGTTGAATTATATTATAATATTTTTTTGAGAAATATTTTGAATTATATAAATGGAAAGGGGTTGTTTTATCTGTGATATAATGTATACATTTGATTGGTTGTTAGCAGTCTTAAATTTAGTTGTTGTGATTGTTTATTTTAACTCTGATGATGTCCCTGAAGTTTCTGTGGGATAAAAGTACTACATTTTGTGAATAAAGCACTCTGGATATGTTTGGGTTTTAATACATTTTTATTTCATTTGTATTTTAATAGTCTGATACATCTACAGTGCACACGGCTGTGGATGTCCTCTTTGTTCTTGTACATTGGCATTAGGAAGCTTATTCTTCAGTCATCTAACATACTCCTTTCTCTCCATATTGCTATGAATACCCTCAGGAACCATTTTTCCCCTATTTCACACAATATATTGATCGTATCTGCTGTGACATCATCTGAACATGCCGTTTCCCGGACTTCATTTTGCTTAGTGGTCTTCTTACGTCTTCTATGGTTGGCTCATCTTCTTCTTTTTCATAGGCTGTGTCTAGGCCACTGTAGCTTCTGTGAGGTGTTCTCCTTCCATCCATCTTTGATGTCCTGTGGGCTGAAGAGCAAGTTGTTGCAGGCATCCCTTACGAAGGGTGACAGATTATTTTCTTTATCTTTCTGTCTTTGGCTTGCAACCTGATAGAGTTTCTTTATACTATGCCAAGTCACTTTCCGTAAGGTGGTATAGTGCATTTGATGCCTTGCTCATTGCTATTGCAACTGCTCTCTTAGTATATTTGTTACCAACCAGTATTCCTTCTTAGGCTGGTCTGTTTTTTTTACAGCTCTCATTTTTTTTTGAACTCCTTCTTTCTTTTGATGACTTCCTGGTTTTTGCACTCCACTACCTGATTTCCTTATGCACCTTATTTCCATACCTGGCTCAGCCATTTATCTGTTCTATAGTCCTTACACATTGTGTATTTGGCAGTGCCCTCCTTCTTCAACTTCACCTCTTTCCTCTTCTTAAAGATGTATTAGACCCCTGAATAATTCCTTAAACTCCTGTGCTTTCATTCCAGGCAACTTTCAGGTCTGCAGCCTAGTGTCTGATGATTTTAGAGCCTTTTCTGACCACTGCTTGCAAGTGATTGTGGCAACCAGTGATTTATTCTGTGGGCCGACTGTTTTACAAGAGATTCAATTGAAACTGCTGATTCTATCCCAGTAACCTTTCCTTACTAGGAGGAAGTCTACCTGAGTTGCATGTTGACCACTCTTGTATGTGACTCTCTTGCTGTACCACATGTTGGCTACCATCAATTCATATTCTACACAGAAGTCTAAAGTAGCCTCTCCTTCTTTATTCCTGTTGCCAAAACCCTCTGGACCCAGGCAGTCCTCATATCCTGTTTTGTCCATCCCCATGTTCATTCAGGTTACCTGTTATTAACATCAATTCACATTGTTCTGCTTTACCTAGTAGGTCCTACCACTGCTGTCTGAACGCATTATTTTCTTCACTATAACAATCCTGCTGTGGGCATAGGCTGAGATTGTAAATAGTGTCATATCCTTACATTGTAGGTTGCTATGAGTCCATCACAAATTCTGATGACATCCCTCAACGTCTTCTGAAGCCTCCCCTCACCACAATTCCCACCCCATTTCTAGTTTTGCCCTCCTCCTGTATAGACTCTTGACCCCAAGCTAAGTGGCTTTGCTGCACTGTCCTTCCATCTTGTCTCTGGGATACATAGGATGTCCAGCCTTCTCCTTACCATCATGTCATCCACTTCCAAGCTGGATACTACCAATGAACCTACATTAAGTGTAGCATTTCTTAGTTCATGTTTAGCAGATTCATTGGTTTTAAGTCCAGCTTTCACTGAACAGAACTATCCCAGGTAATTTAAGGTGGGCACGTGGACTCCAGCCAGACAGTAGCTTATTCACCATGGGCTGCTAGGCTTTATAGTGGCCACACACTGACCAATAGGACCAAATACACCCATCCTACCATTACCATGGGTATGTGACATAAGATGGCATAGGCCAGGTCCTCAACCCACTTATCACTGGCAAATACCCATGCCCAATCATCAGTGAACTTTGTTAATCAGAGATCTTCATTTGATAACTGGAGACTAAGAAGTAGATAGCAAACACCAGATGTCTAATAACTGATATATATGGGACATAGCTTGTCACCTTCATGTTCTCAGATGATGCTCCCCCCAACTCTCAAGAGTGTGAGCTGTATACTAAGCCAGCTGGCTGTCAAACAAAACTCCACAGAAGCCGGTTTGGAGTTTACTCAATTTGGTCACTGTATTTGCATGTGGTAAGGGACTGAATGCCTTGTCAAGGTCAAGATTCACTGTCTGGACAGCTTGCCAATGGTCAACAGTCAGGTTGACCCTCTCAAAAGATTATTAAGATGCAGAGCTTGTGAATCTTCACTCCTTGAAAGAGGGGAGGGAAAGTAAGAGATAGAGAGAGAGAGAGAGACAGACAGGGGAATTTAGAAATTCCACTGCAAAATAGTTTTGTAAGTAAAACCTTCTCAGATCTTGAAAATGCATAGTTTGTTGGGGTCTATATGATGCTATCGAATGGACTAAATAGCGAATGCTATTTAGTTGATACGTTACTGTCGAAATCGCAAAATAGCGAAGTCATGGAACATCAAATTTTTTCCCAGGGAAAGAATTCAGTGGGACATCTTCGGGACTTTGCCATTTCCTCCACTATGGTGCGATCTCAGAGTTGGTATATTTAAGTAGGCGGGTGTGGCAGGCAAAGCTCCCCACTTAAATTTGTGTTTAAGTTTGTTTTTTTTTTTTTATGGAGAAGTGAATTTTTTTCCCTGGGAAAAAATTTGCTGTGCCGTTTGTTCGATATTTTGTTGTTTCGATATTATCAGTACGATGAAATAGCATTCGCTATTAACATCGTACGATAATATGATATAGACGCATTTTTTGCTTAAGTAAACAAAGATTTGCACACAGAAGCCTAGAGTCTTTTAAACTATAGTCATCTATGGACAAAATAATTGAATGAATCTTTCAATAGGCATGACTGTACTGATTTTGGCTAATAAGATATTGTTGTTACAAACATTTGTGTCCTGGAATCTAGCAACATTTATACATATCATACATGACAAAGAATACCATGTGATTCCTTACAGCAACTGCCAGCAGTTCCATTTATATAATGTATATAATTTGGAGGAAATAAAAGTATACATTTATGTAAGCTGTTTTCTGGAAGTTCCAACAAATGTAAGGATAGTTATAAATCATCTGATGGCCCATGTGCTTACACCCTTGTGAGAGAATGGACTACTCTGTTGTAGTGCCTTTTCATGTTGACTGTCAGGTCACCGAGTAACAATATTAGAAACCAGTTCCAGGGGTTTTCTTCCTATATAGGTGAGTGATATGGATGAATATGAGTGCCTGTTGTGAATATGATTTTATCACTGGGTCTATATTATAACATCGAAGTGTCAAAACTTTGAATGTTATAACATCGAACTGGAAACCTCGAAGACTGACAATATCAAAGCCGCTGAACATCAAATTCTTTTCCAGGGAAAGAATTTGGTGGGCCATTTCCATGGCTTTGCTATTTTCTCCACTGTTGTGAGATCTCGGAGTTGGTATAATTAAGTAGGGGGAGTGTGGGGGGCACAGCCCCCACATTGGGGGGTGTGGGGGGCAAAGTCTCCCACATTAGAAATAGTTTGTAGTGTTTGTGTGTTTCGTGTTTTGTACTGGAACAGCAATTTTTTTTCCCAGGGAAAAAAAATCACTGTTCTCAGTATTTGGGGTTTTCAGCTTTCGTGGTTTGGGTTCGATGTTATAACATTCAAAGTTTTGACACTTCAATGTTATAATATAGACCCTTATCACCTACGGTATCTTTTGTGATCACAATTTCTTTGTCTACAGTGAAGCACAGCTGGACAAAGTTAATTAAGCTATAATATACAATTATATTTCACCATCTGGAATACATGGCATGAACATAGTTTCTGTAATGGCTAACAGGTCTGATTTATATATCAGGGTAAGTAGATGAGATTAACTAATGTCTGGTGTCCCACAGCTTGGAACCTTCATTCTTAGCTGAGGGAATAGCTGCAGGTTTACTAAAGTATGTCAGCACATGGTCCTTCAGGGCAGTTAGACTAGTATGAGCCTATGTCAATTTGATTTACTTTTGTAAGATTGTGTGATACTCTGTCATGCTTGAGGAACTATAGTCAAAGTAAGGCATATTATTTTTTTTTTCATATTCACAAAAATAATGAGTATAAAGAATGGTCCCTTAGCAGGTAAGGGGAGTGTGTGATGTCCGTAGATATTCATTTTACATGATACCACATGCCATTTTCTGAGGTTGTCATCATCAGCTACTGTGAATTCACAAGTTATGGTAAAAGTCTGATCAGAAAATAGCTATGTATAAAAGAAAAGTGACTGTCAGTTAAAATAAATACAAATAAGGCTACATTATTACTCATGCAGGTCTACAAACATAACCCTAAATTGCTTACAACACTGCAGTTATGCTGTAAAGAAAAGATGAACATAGACAATAAGATTATTAGACATAGCATTTTATAAAAATGAAAATAAACAATGGAGACTGAAGCAAATAACTTTAGTTAAACATCTGCAGTATTTTCTAGGCAGGTAGGTAAATCTGAGTGATCATGTCTAAGGGTCAACTCCCGGTGTTTTCTCCTGTCTACCTGATGAATCTGGGCATCTTGGGGCAATTGCATCATGTACACAGACAACCCTCTCCTCCTACCACCCAACACTACAACCTGTGAGAGATGCACTTATATAGCCAAACTGGAAGCAAAGCTCTCTTCACCTAAGACTGGACTACACAGTCAAGAGGTGAAGATAAACACTTGCACCACACCACACTCATCACATAGTCCCTCAAAACCTACACCACCAAAACACACACATAGCAACACAAAACACACACCTACATTCACGGAGGCTCTCAATAGAAATCTGCCCAAGCAGCGGAGACCTCCAAAGCAGAAATGCAAGCAACATCTACACCCTAACACAACCCAAATGACACATAGCCCACAAATGCAGTGTGAAACTCAACCACAGCCCATAAGGAATAACAATGTACCCAACACTCTAGTTATAGGTGACTCTATAGTCAGACACACTGATGTTCCACTCACCAGACTAAACAAGGAGAAAGTTACTGTCAGCTGCCTGTCAGGTGCCAGGATCCAGCACATAATGCACGCACTCAGGTCACTCTACAACAAGTACAAATATGACTCTGTCATTGTCCACATTGGTGTGAATGACCTGAGATGTACCTCCTTGGACTACATGAAAAGAGACATGGAGGAGCTCTCTGATTTTGTAGCCCAGGCAGGTATGACCCCAGATCTGAGTAGCATCCTGCAATCACCCAGAATTATACCACAGTACAAGGACAAAATGATTGACTTTAACAATTGGCTAAGCTTCTGGTGTCATTCTAAGGGGATCCAGTATCTGTCTGCCTGGAACGACATGATCAACAGACCACGATGCTTTGCCAGAGATGGCCTGCACCTGTTGCCCTTGGGATTCCGGATACTGGCTAAGGCTCTTGCCACCTTTTGACCTCTATAGTGCCTTTTTTAGGCAAGGTTCAAATGACAAATTCACCACCATAACAGGTACAAGCAAGCAAAATCTGAGGGTAATGCTACTTAGTGCTAGAAGTCTAAACCTCAAAATGCATTCACTCGAGCCACTAATTAAAATGGAGAACATCGACATCTGTGCCGTGACAGAGATCTGGTTCAGGGCTCCAGAGAACACCCCTGCATTACCAGGCTATAATTCATACCACACCTTCAGGCCACCTAACCTGGACCAAAACACTAAAGGCGAAGGTGTGTCCATATTCATTAAGGATAGCCACACCTCCAGGCTAGTTGCATCCGAGATTATCCAAGTGCAACTAACTCTGGGCAAGATCGCAATCCAAATTGTAACTTGCTACAGAATCCCCACCATACCCCAGGATTCCCATTCCTCATTTCTTGATACACTGGAAAATATTAGGGTACAACCCAATACTCTATTAATGGGTGATTTCAACCACTCCACCATTAACAGGGAAAACTATTCATGTGCCAACTCTTTTGCTCAACGTTTTCTGGAATTCATAAATTCCAACACCTTGGGTCAACTTATTCACACCCCCACTAGGGGCAGTAATATCCTAGACCTGGTCATTACCAACATGGGTGACTGGTGTTCCATACAAGAGGTCAATTTCTCATTGATCAGATCCAACCACAAGCTAATCACCCTAGACATCCACATCCCGCCCCCACCCTCCATTAGGGAAATCACCATAAAAAATTTCTCCAAAGCCAACTTCATGCTTCTTAGGACAGAAGTGATAAACTTCACGACACCCATGCAGACGGACACTAGAGGTATGACTGCTGAATCCTACACAAATGCACTTTATAAGCACTTACACGAGTGCATGGATAGTGCTATCCCTAAAAGAATCAAGATGCTATCCTCCAAAAAAGGAAGCCAGTCTGATGGTCCCCTGCCATAAACAAACTCTACAACAGAAGAAAGAAACTTGTTGCAAAAAAGAGTAAAATCCCATGATTGGAGGAACTTCCTGGTCAGCCTCAGTAAGAAGCTGAGATCCCTCATAAAATCCACCAAAGCTAGTTACAAAAACAAAATTGCTACTGATTCTAAAGAAAACCACAAAGCATTCTATAGCTATGTCAAGAATCTCAATGGCAACACACAGATCTGCTCTGAGTTACAGCACAATGGCACTAAATATACAGAACCAATTAATATTGCCAACATCCTGGCAGATAGGTTCAGTGCTAACTTTACTCCCTCTCACCCCATAAAGGGCCCATCACTATACCAGAAGAATGCAAAGTTCCTGTAATCATGGCTGCATAGGTAAAACCCACACTCTTCAAAGCCAAGAACACAGCATCCATGGGACCTGACAACATCCCAGGCTGCATTCTACATGAACTACAGAATGAACTGGCACCCCACCTAAGCACCATGTTCAATCATTGCCTCACATCAGGCTTTGTGCCCACTGAATGGCGCACTGTGACGGTTATCCCACTCCACAAAGGGGGAGCCACCATGGACCACGGGAACTACCGCCCCATTAGCCTAACTAGCTTGGTCTACAAGGCCATAGAATGTAGCATCATGGAACTTATAAACAAAGAAATTGGTATCTCCAAACTCTGGACCCCACTCCGTCCGGGTTTGTAAAAGGCATAGTGTGTCTCCTAAACCTGATAGACTTCTTTGAAGCAGTCACCAAAGCCGTAGACGAGGGTAAGGTGGTTCACACAGCCTATCTAGATCTCGCCAAGGCTTTTGACACCATCCCCCACTCTGGAATTATAGATAAACTCACTAAACTAGGTATAAATCCCTATGTCACAAGATGGGTTGCCAACTGGCTCACTGACAGAACTCACACTGTGAAAGTAGCAGACCAGTGGCAAGTGGAGTACCACAGGGTTCAGTCCTGGGTCCTCTCCTGTTTGGTATCTACTTTTCTGAAGTACAGGCTAACAGAGAAGGTCTTTGCCTAATGGAATTTGTAGATGACTGCAAACTAGGAGCCATAATTGAACGTCCTAACGATGTGGACATCTTACAAAAGGGCCTCACTGAGACAGATGCCTAGTGTCAAAGCCATGGCCTCAAGCTCAATGTCAAAAAGTGCATTGTCATCCCCTTTGGTAAAAACTCTGTACCCATGAGCTATCACATAGGTGGTAGTCTACTTAACACCGAAAGTGTGATAAGAGACCTTGGGACACGGGTGGACAGTAGTCTCACCTTTGATAATCACATCACCACAGTAGTCAGGAAATCCTTGTACGTGGCACACCTCATCACAAAAAGGTTTCTCATCCAGGAAAAAAGAGGTCATTGTTCCCCTCTACTCATCACTCATTAGACCCTTTAGAGAGTACAATAGCCCTTTTGGTATGTACCTCACAAGACATCTACAACAACTGGAAAGGCCACAGAAATACCTCACAAAGAGGATTACTGGATTCAAAGAGATGCCCTACACAGACCATCTAAAAAAACTCCAGCATATCGCCTACTCAAAGGCGATCTCTGCCTGACATACAAAGCTATGTCAATCCCAGAGCTGTTGGACATGCTCCACTTAAAAAAATCCCAATCCCTCCAAGCTACACTCTCTAGGGACCTAAATCTTGTCACCACAATAAACAGAACATGCTGGAGGGATAGATTTCTGTCCCAGAGACTTCCCATTCTCTGGAACAAGCTACCTATCTATATCAAACAAAGCTCCTCATTAGCACTCTTCAAGAAAAATCTTGATGATTGGATGGGAAATAGGAAATTCACCCCAGAGATCACCTCTGTGGCTCTGCTTGACAGGGGCACAGGAAAATAATTTTCTTGGGTGGCGAAAGCCAGGTTACCTTTTTGGCTAGGCCTATATAGGCCCTAGAGCCAATAGCCTAGTACCTACCTATGAACCTATGAATAGCTTATAAGGCTTCTCCTTTGCTGAAATATGTCTCTTATTCCAGCATCATGGAGCATGATATTGGGATAAGGTATGTTTACTATTCCAGCAGCCATAACTATCATGCATCAAATAGTCATGGCTCAACTATTAGTTTCCTCTTATTTTGACATGATGATCTGACATGGTTCTGAGACAAAAAACTAGACTACATTCTTTGCTGTTATTTTGGCAGTTAGTTAAAGATGAACTACCATATATGAACATAATGTCAAGGACAAATTACTTTAAAGCTAAGGAAAGTCCCATGACGCAGACTCAAATGCCTTTTCTAGAATTAGATTTCAAAGATAAAAATAGAGATTACTGTAATACAGAATGAAATACCTTTACTCGAATTAGATTTCAAGAATAAAAATAAAGATTACCATAACACAGAATGAAATGCCTTTTCTAAAATTAGAATACAAGGATAAGAAGAGAAACTCCCACCATATAAAACCAAATGTCTTTTCTAGAGTAAGTCATATCACTGGGAGATGTAAAAAATTAGGGTCTATATTACATAGTCTAAGTTCTGTAACTTCGACTTCCATATGTACAAATGCATATGTCCGAAGTTACGGAACTTCGACTACATATTAAAACATAAAAAAGGTAAAAGAAAATAAAAGGTGATACTGCACTGTAGTGCAAACTCAAAGTTGGTATATTTAAAGAGTGAGGGATGTGGGTGGTGCAGGAGGGCTTGCCCCCTTTCTAACAACCCTCAGGTATGTTGTTTTTCTTTTTCTTTTTTTTTCCCAGTCAAAGTATGACAACTTCGAGCTTATGGTTTCGACCATATCACATTCGAAGTTGTCATACTTCGACTCTATAATATAGACCCAAAACATTATACTGACTGCTATGCAAGATATAGCTGA
This sequence comes from Protopterus annectens, assembly GCF_019279795.1. Taxonomy (NCBI): domain Eukaryota; kingdom Metazoa; phylum Chordata; order Ceratodontiformes; family Protopteridae; genus Protopterus; species Protopterus annectens. The sequence continues at coordinate 1,299,913,464 of NC_056731.1, forward strand.
GTCTGGTAATTTTATCCATAGGACCTAATTTTATACTAACTCAGCCTGGTACGTATCAAGGAAGATGGCATGCTATTAAGTCTAAACAGATAAAAATGAAAAGTTTATTCAAAATGAGCCTTTTCTATGAATAAAATTGGATTCTTTTTTCCTGCTTTAAATATCCATAAAAAATGCAAATAGTAAGTACAGGAAAGCAACATGTAATATGCCATCCAAAGAGCTAGAAATTACACAGCTCTGAATCGAGGCTACTTACACAGTGTTGTTTTTTTTTAATTTGTTTTGATTCTTTCTGTTACTCTAAGTAAACATCCTTCTTTGTTACTGAAGTTGTAAATGTAGATTGCATTTCAACAGAAAATGTCAGGTGTGTGCATGACTTTAAGAAGAAATTATTTTCTCTCTCACCTAATACAGCACTGGGGGAATAAATGTCTTTTTATCAGGAAGCAAAAGCATTTAGGGGATGGGAAGGCACAGAAGCCATTTCTTTAGTCAGAGAGGGAGTGTTATTTTACTGATGGAGTAAGTGAACTATGATGCCCTAAATATGATAGCTAATTTATATGGGCTTCTGAAGCCACCCTCAAGGGTCTGCTGTCAAAAGTGTTGCTGAGTAAATGATATTTTCTCATTTAAGGAATGCTATATATAGCTTCTGGCAATCATTATTTTACAATGAACATTTAAGTTCTGTTGAGATTGAATAAAGTAACAAGTCTTCTACCAGCTGTGTGGTTATTTTGTGACTTCTATTAATAAAGCATTCCTTAAGCCCGCCTGTCATAGAAAAGTTGTAATAAACTTCACCTTAAAGGAACAGAATGCTGTTTTATAAGGACTGGATCTGAAAGTTTCTGAACTTACTAGTGCAGAAATTACTTAAAATATGGAATTAATGTAATGACTCTTGAAAAGAGTAATATGGCCTAGCTCAGGTTGTAGAGAATTAAAATATGAACAGATATGGTTGATGCTTAGAAATGGTCAGCCTAAATACTGCAATGATATTCACTAGAAAAGCAGATATTATTTCTTGACCCCTACTATGAGCCAAATGATTGGAGTTTGATTATTGACTATGGAACAGAGGATCTGGGCAGGGGACAATGGGAGGTAGTGGCTGATTTTGGCTCACCTGCCTTTGGAAGAGGATGGTAGCCAAATCTTCAACTATACTGACACCCAGAAACAGCTGGTATAACAGTATAGTCTATGTGTCAACAACAGCAGGGTTGTGCATCCCAAACAATGCATGCTGTAGCCAGGGGCAGGCATGTGTGGTATTGCATATGTCCAGAGGTCAGAAATGTTAGAAGTACCTATCGACTGCTAAGAAGATTAGGGATTAGCACACATATAGAATGTCCCAGACAGGTGCCATCCCCAGTTAATAAGCACTCCTTAATCATGTGGTGGGTCCGCAAGTAGTGTGAGTGTTGCCTGCTGTTTCTATTTAGTCTCCCACAAAACTACATCCCTTCCTTAAGAGTGAAATATTGCATTAGTCTGTTGGTGTAGAGGATTAATGCTAGACATATTGTTTATTGTCCCATGGTGTGCAGTTTGGATCTCTGAGCCCCAATTTTCTTCCTCCATACCTATTACCACAATAATCGTCATGCTTGCCAGAAATGATCAAAGGAACAGAGGACTACAAGTACAAGCAGATTTTCAAAACTGCCCCTGTAAGATGATGGTGGAAGAGCACCTCTGCAGTTGGATGCATTTTCCAAAGGATGTGACATCTGAAAGGGGACTGTATGACATTTTCTGGTGACTTCGATTCCTACAAGATCCCTATGAGGATGATGAGGGATACAATTTTGGAACATTTTGTATCATGATGGCACCATCACAACACAGAAGCAAAACTCCATGATGAAGCCAGCATTCTCACACACATTTCACTACTGCTAAGTATCTATACCTTGTAGGATTCAGAAAGACTCTGCAGCAAAGGGAGTTGACATCACCCCTCCCAGTGTCTGCCAGCAGAGCCCCGTCAAAACATTGGAGGAGTGTTGCCTAGAATGTCATACAAGGAGTATATAATATGGGGTTATAAAATATTTCTTTCTTTTTCTTCTGTGAATGCTGTACACCTTCCTTATGTGCTGTTAAAATGATGTACTGCAGTGATAATGAGTGCTGCCATCTTACAGATATTAGTACATTACAAGCAAAGGTTAGCCCCCCCCCCACCACACACACACACGCACTGTGTAGAAGGGAGCATTCTATGCTGCCTGTGGAACTGATGACCCCAGGTCCATGTACCACCTCCTTCCTGTAGTGGTAAGTGATGGGGGGAGAGAAGCATACCCCATCTGAGCTAGGCACCACCTGTCAAGGAACAGTGTATCAGGGAAGGTGGTTTATGATATTAACTTGCTCTGAGCACAACCATTCAGGCTCTGTCTCTCCTGTGAAATGGTAAAATGTGCCTGGGGGATTAATAGTGGAGGTGGCAATAACAAATCTCCAGTCAAAACAACCTAACAAAAATTAAGTAAAGAATTGCATATTGCACATATTATGTCTTTCAAATCTTGGGTTTGACAGCAGACCCATTCCCCACATGATCATTTTTAAGCCTGTACTACCTGGAAAACGAATGCTCTTTGCTACTAATATTAAAGGCAGCTTATGAGGTGTCAAGAATGTTGTTTGCTACTAGGCTAGAAAGCAACTGCCTCAAGATCTGATGTCACAATAAATTTAAATGTGAGAAAAATCCTTTATGTTGAATACATAAAACAGTTTTTTCTGCTTTACTTCTTCAGTGTAAATAATTTTGTTGTATCTAAAGAAGGAAGGACTCAACAGCTAATAAAATATATCAAAGTAAATAAACATATGAGCAATACTAAGAAAACTATAACAAAAATAGTTAAAACTGTCATTTTCTAGTTCAGGAGTTGATATTCTCAGCCTTCATTTGACTTATACAGAAGATGCTCCCACGTTACCTCTCAAAAAAGTCTTGTGCCTAGTTAGTTTACATCGATAACAAGTCAATAAAAATTCCAAAACATATGGCATATGTATATCAATATAATAATTAACATTTCACATTATTCTTTTTGTTCAAAATTAAAATATGCAAATGTATTTTTCAATGTTGCCATTGCCTACTATGACTCACAATTAACTGCTATATATTAATAAACTTAAACTACAAAATTGGTATAATAAAATTGTATCACAAATCATAAAAGAGATTACAATTTTATCAAAACAATCAAAACTATTCAAAAAGATACATGCATCCCACACCCACATGCAACACAACATCACAATGTTAACAAACCCAAACATACAGGTCAATAATGTCCCATATGGTGGTCATTATAGAATGGTGAGACTTTTAGGAGTACAGAGGCTCCTTACCTTCAGTGTTAGGCCTCATAGCACCCCTTGGTAATTTATTATTTCTTGATAATGCTCACCCTATTGCTGTAAGTCTGCATGTGGCCATTTCCCATGCAGTAATGAACTGTGTAGCAAATAGCTTAATTATGACTTTCACCCCATACCTGTGTATTATAGAATAATATTAAAATTAAAATGTTTACACATGAGAACAACAGATATACTCTAGCTTGCAGAAAAGTAAAAAGAACAGGCAGCTGTCATTTTGCCCTTCTGAAATAATATCACATGCTCCATTTCACTTTTCTTTGTTGACCTTTGAAAAAACAATATGTACAGTGGAGTAGAACCTAATTAAAAATGAAAATGAATGCAGTAACAGAGCTTGTGTCTTTGCACTCCACAAGGGCACCTCAAAGGTCTGCTACCATATAGCAAGGCTCGCATTCTTATAAACTAGCTAATAAGCACATAAAACCAAATGATGCTTATTAGAACAGAGGACTCTTTGAGACTGGTATTGCTCACTTAGTTTTAACAACAGTTTTCACTGTAACAGTAAAGTCTGACAAGTGGAGGAGGGCAGAAGTGTTGAGCTGCAGCACAAGCAATTGTCATCATGAACAGTTGTGTTTTCTTTAAAAAAGATCTTTTTGAGTTCTGCTAGTGAAGCTGCAGTTAACAACTACACTAGTTACTGCTGTTCATCTCTTGCCTGCACTGTATAAGATCATTGAAGTATATACTACTGGCACATACTTAAAAACATAGAGTCACGGAATGCAACACTGATTTGCAGGAACTGCCTGGCAATTCTACAATGCAATTCATGCACCAAACAATTACCTGCAATATGGCTTCTGGAGAAGGAATAACGTTTTAGTAAGATGGATTCTTTATATGGCACTGCAAGGCATCAATATTTTACTAAAGACTTTTCTATAGCAACAAGCCATCTGCAATCCATATAGCAGAAGTCTTTAGGCTTAAAACATTGTGTAGACTGCTCTGATTTTTTTTTTAGACTACAGGTCATGTCATGCTTCTAGCCTCAACTTTCCTTTGGACCAATATTTTTTGAATGCAGTTTAATGACTGGAGTTGGACTACTATGAAAGCTGACTTGCTGAAAGTCGATAATTCAGCAGAATGAAAAAAATTGGCCAAAAACCAAAATGAAAAAAAAAAAAAAAAAAAAAAACCTCCATTTTTCTTGTGTTTTGCAGATGGGCAACTTTTCTCCCATCACCAATTTGAGGGAGAGGGATAAGCCTCCTACACCACCAAAACATGTATGTATATATATATATATATATATATATATATATATATATATATACACACATATATATATATATATATATATATATATATATATATATATATATATATATATATATATATATATACCAACTACAAGGTTACACCAACTCGAAGAAGGGAGAAATCTCCTTAAAAAGTGAATCGTTGTTAGCACACACACAAATTGTAGCGGCAATGATTTCCTAAGGATAAAAGTGTTCGGCCTTATGTTGCTCACCTTTTTTTATGTGAGCTTTTGATGTTGGCTGAACTTCTTTTCATGATTATGTAGGCAAACCTTAATGGCAATGCTTCAGAATATAGATGCAACAACAATCGAGCTCGATATCAGAATTGGTTAAGTTCATAAGAAAATGTGCAACATAGAGAGTCTGTCACTTCATAATAGCTGAAGAACTTTCCTCAAGAGTTGTTTCCTTGTACACAGAGGAACATTGTTTCCTTGTGCACAGAGGAAATGAAGGGTGATATTTTGATCGAAGATATCTAGGGGATATTAATTTGGCAGTTAAAGCTTGAGAGTCTTTTTTTGTTTTTAATTGCTTCTGTCATCACTAGATGTCTTCCTGTAGTGTTTATAGATTTTACACATGCATTGTCTTAAGTTGATTAAAATAAATAAATACATGAATACAAATTTAGTAAAGGAACATAATATATAATATTTTTGTATCTTAAAAGACAATATATTAATTTATAGATCTGTAATGCAATATCAGACTGTTATTTTTTCTCTCAGTTTGTTAAAGTTCCAGCATTTTTTAGAATTATTCTGAGATTTCAATACAATGTGAAGATGTTTAGCACAAGAGGTGACATTATAAAACGACATGCTGAACTATAAGAATTTTCTTTTGAGCATATGGCCACTAAGGCTAAGGCATTCGATAGTTTGGCATTACTTTGTGGAATCAAAAGAAGGGAGATAAGGGCAAAGCTGCAAGGCCATCAGAAAGCTTGAAACCAATTAAAGAAGCAATGTTTTTTGTCCTTTTGAAAATGTCAAGTCAACTAGAATAAGAAAACAGCATAGAATGTGATCTTGTATAATAATATCAATTGTTTTTTCAGTCACTCAGATATGTGTAACAGTGGTAGACCTGTTCTAGTGTAAGTAAAACAAGATGGTCAAGGTAAAGCTGCTGAAACAATAATGTTTCATTCCTTGCAGTGTATGCAAAAGACGTCACAGTATAAAAATTCTAAGGGTGTCAGTGAACAGAAGCTAATTTTACATTAATGCTGAAGTCTTGTTGGCTTGTTGGCCACAAGTGTAAATACAAAAATGCGAACACTTAAAGTAGCAGATTAAAGTAAAACAGGCACCACAACATCTGTCTACTAGGTCGGTTTTGATTATATCTAGTACATTAAAGCATGTTCTGATTTATAATCAGTCAGTACAGAGCCTTAGTTCCTCAACACTCAAACTATTTCACTTCTAAGTCAAACTGAAATGTGGTCTGCAAACTTCCATGCAGTAATCAAAGAAAAATAATATTTGAAAACTCCCATTAAAGAAATGGAACTCAACAATGTCACCCACAGAACATCTTTAGAGACGGTGATGAACTGGAGCACGTCTAACGAATAATTCCCTGAAATCTGTCAAGTACATTGCTGACACAAGTCAAAATAATCCTACTGGTACAAAATGTGAGCAAATAATGAAGACTTTCATACGAGATGCTATTCGAGTGATTTAGAAACTGATGATTAGAGAATAACAAAAGATGGATGATTTCCTAAAAGCATGTTGAAAAAGCAACAATGCAAACACTGAAAAGCAGAATATAAAAATAAGATTTTAGGGAATGCTCACAGTAAAATTACTTTTCCAATAGTTGTAACCATGGCGATCCATGCATTGCCTTGCATTAGCATAGGCAAACGCCTCATTCACTCTTCCAAATACATTCACAAATTTAAACACACGTACCATATACCTCTTATCTGTCCAAGAGTTAACAGAATGTTTTCAATGTTTCTACTTCTGTTTCTTTCTTTTTTCCCCTGCCTTCATAAATCATGTATCCTTACAACCAGTTAATAATGCCAGACCTTAGAGATTCATTCTTGTTAGTCTTTGCTTACTGATCCTAGAGCTGTTACTCTATTAACTTTCTGAGTCCCAGTTACAGTTTGGAAAATCTCCTCTGTGTTGTGCATGTTCCTCCGAGTTGTGTACCAAAGTTCCCCTCCCCACATTGTCCCTTGTGACTCGCACACTATTGCATTCATTGAATCATACTAGACATTTCAGATTCATAATTATTATTATTATTATTATTATTATTATTATTATTATTATTATTATTATTATATAAAACCAACCCTACTGCACTAATTCATTGGTTAGGGCAGTGGGTGAAGACTGTTGCTTCCTACATCAAGACTGGAGCATTCAAGGACTTGTCTATTTTACTTTGCATTTTTTTTTAATTTTTATTAAAGATTTAGGTAGTGTTTATAGGTACCTCTGGTGTCTAATGGTGGTGCAGAGGGCTAACATGTTCTTTCAAGTGTACAAGATTTGAATCTATTTTAGTGCCCTTCAGATATGCCGTAAGGAATTATTCCAGGTGTCTAACTTTGCCCTGACCAACATCTTACACGCTGCCAAACTGTTTTTCTTTTATTTTTATAAACATCTTTCTTACACACTATAAGGGATTATCTCTGGTGTCTAATGATACCCATGACCCAAATCTTTTGTGCTGTGAAACCAGTTAACATACTCCTCTCCCCCTGAATGGTTTATTATCATGCTGTGTGTGCACAGAGAAAGCCTGCTAAGGCACTGCACACCTTTGTACTAAAGCACTGTGGTAGGGCTGTCTGTTAAGCAGAAATGTTTACTGTGTTTTATCAGACTCAGACCTAGGCCATCATTGCACCTATATATCCATCAATAAAAATAACCATATTGTTCCAACTCGTCAACAAGACATGTCCACCACCATAAATATATCTTTCAAATTCACAAAATATTATTACTGCAACAAGAAGTGCCTCTGAAAAAAATAGTGCAATGCAACATTCCATGGAAATAATATTTTTTGGGTGGGTGCTTCTGCTGACAGTTTGTGTTCAGAGTATGAAGTTACTTTTTTTTTTTTACTTCAAAAGGAATTGACACATCTAACTTTATTTTCTTTATTCCTTTCTTTCTTTCTTTCTTTCTTTCTTTCTTTTTTTCTAAACATAGTACAGACTTTGATTTGGGAGATTGTTTTAGTTGGCTCAAGGTGTCCTGGGATTATGCATTTGTCTGTTTTTTTTTAATATACTGTGTGTGAACTTTAATGGTTTTATGATTTTTGTAGCTTTAATGATAGGAAAATTAAGAAATAATACTTTGATGATGTGCCAAGAGCAAAAAATATCAAAATAGTGCACCAGATGTACATTCATAGGTGAATCCTAAGCTAACTGCCCTGAAGGGCCTTTTTAATTCTAGACAATATCAACCAAAAAATATATGAAAAAGTCCTGGATGCCACGTAGGTTAAAAAATCTTTATAATATTCACAAAACACAGAGGATGAGCGCTTTCTTCTAATGACTAGACTTCATCAGAACTTTTGAAAAAGGAAATAAGGAATTTATTCAGTACAGGGCAACTAATCCTTGTGGAGCATGTAGTGTTTGTGCATATATATATATATATATATATATATATATATATATATATATATATATATATATATATATATACAGTGAGGCAAGTGTAACACTAAACAATAGCCTGAAAAGTGTGGTGAGATTTATTAAAGGTAATTGTAAGTCTAAAATGTTGGTCTATATGGCTTTATGCACTTCATGCAGTGCATACTACATAGGTAAAACTGAGAGGGCATTTAAGGACTGTATTTATGAACACTTATATAACATCAGGACTCACAAAGAAACTAGTGCTTTGTACAGACATAGTGTAACCTGCCCTTTTACATTTACAAGATTTAAATTTGGTATCATTGATCTAGTTCAAAGGGATTTTTCCAAGGGAGGGGGTGATATAAAAAATGTTTTGCTACACAAGGAACTGTTATAGCAGCTTAGGTGTAAATCAAACACTCCACCTGGCTTAAACGATTATATTAGTATAAAACCTGCATTGTATAAAAAAGCACAAAATGTTTAAACCAAACAAACATACACAAACACATTTGTACATAAATTTATGATAAAAATATTTATACATTTATATATTTATATATTTTTATACATAAAATTGATCAATTGATTATAATAATAACTACAAATTCTTCTTGTTATTTTATAAGATATTTTATTGTGTAAGAAATGTATACAAGAAAAATAAGAAAAATATGATTAAGTTTTTTCAGTAGTACAAGTCTTACCTATATAGGGCAGTATTAGGGATATATACATGTTCCTTTAAAAGTTGATTGTGTGTAATTAACCTAATTAGAATTGGTGTATAAAAGTTGTATTTTGTACCAGTGCTTTTATCTGATGAAGTCTAGTCATTAGACGAAAGCACTCATCCTTGGTGTTTTATGAATATTATAAAGATGTTTTAACCTAACGCCACGTCTAGGACTTTTTCATATCTTTTTTGGTTGATTTGGTTTTATTTATTACAGTTAATTCTAGACAATAGCCTGAGCCCATAATCAAAGTGCCAGATTACTTAAAATTCACAGAAGGTATTTACAGATAGTCCGGCATGCTGAATGAAGACACCAGCACACCTTTCAGAAGACATGCCAAAGGCAGACCATCTACTTCAGTATTCAGAGTAGGATAATTAGGAATTCCACACATGCCAATGTGATTCCAAAATACATCATGTACACACAACACAAATCAAATGTGACAAACAGCTATGCCAATTCCACTTATGAAATTGTTAGCATATACATTACAGACCCAAGGATTTCAGGTGAATACTATGGATTAGAGCAAAATCTACAGCAAAACTGAAAAAAATTTATATCAATGCAACCTGCTGTTAATATACTGCAACAAGCATCAGTGATGCAAGCAATAAATGAGGATGTGGTTGTGCATCCTAGATGGCAGCTAGCTAGAATCAGAGCAAGGCTGCAACTAAACCAGTTGTAAGACCAGGAAATAATCAACAGATACCATCTAGACAGACAAATGGTGCAGGCTGTCTGTGACATGTGCCCCACACATGTCTGTGCAGACCCTGTGAGTAAACCTCATCACCTTTGAAATCAAAGTGTGTTTCAGCCTGGGTATACTAGCATTTGAGATATGGGGATGCAGTGGGTGTATCATAGACAGCTGCCAGTCATATCCTCGCCAAATTCCTGGAAGCAATGTGCAGCAAGGTGGATGACTACATACACTTCCCATCCATATCCATGGAGTTGAGAACTGTAATGTACCAGTTCCACAACATTGCAAACTTCCTCCTTGTACTTGGTGCAACAGATTGCACACACACATACCTATTAAGACACCAGTGTATCAAGAAGCATACCGATACATAAACAGAAAGGGATGGCTATCCATCAGCTGACAAGCTGTCTGTGCAACAGATGGCAGCATAACAAACATCATGGCAACACACCCAAGAAGTGCCCATGGTGCTGCCATTTGGAGCACTCAGGGCTGCATTTCAGCAAGGGATTGTTTCTGGTTAAGAAAAGGAGCACAGCTAAGATGTAACTGAAAGATCCTCCATTGACAATATCCAGTCTGAACAAAAGTGTTTTAACTTCCCCCAATAGATGACTGTAGTTATCTTCTTGAGTTGTGTCTAATGACTCCATGCTATGATCCATTCAACCCTGCACAGGAGGCATATAACAGAGCACACACAACAGCCAGAACATGTGTTTGGTATATAGAAAGCTATGTTCAGATGTCTGGACACATCCAAGGGTGCACTGCAAAACAAACCTGAACAGGCAGCACAGATGATAACAGTGTGTGCAATGCTGTACAACAGGCTAACCTCAGCACGTGGTAGTATTCCAGCTGCAGGTCTGGGTGAACAACAACAAGAACCACAACTGTCTGAAGACTACATCCTCAGTTATTAGAGGAGGAGCAGGAGAACACAGGGGACAGAACTCACAAGAGTAAGCAATGTAGGGTGTGACCACAAGTGCAGGCTCAGGCTACATGGCAGAATCTGACCCAGACATTTCAGTCATGTTAAGCCACATGTGCATGTGTACACAGATTAAACATTGATGCTGAGGTGTTACTCCACCACAGCAACACACATTCCATCTAATGGAAAATACCCACTAGATATACACTCTGAACATCGCACATAACATGAACCTAACTTATTCCAACATGAACATATACAAATGTATCAAAAATAAAAACATCAGCTCAGGGTACAACCAATGCAGGTATACATACACACTTAATCTGTACTATCACTGGTTGTTCAGCAATAAGGGATGCACATCAGTGTTATACCTACATATCTGTACGACATCATAACACAAAAAATCACACACAAAATTATGAAGACAATTGTATTTCAGAAACATATATTACAACACAATGATATTAAAATAATATGAGTCAGCGATGTGTATCACACTGTTGGGCATACACTAACACAGTCTTGGTCAACCTCACAGATGTCACACACCATGGTTCACCCTGCCACAGCCACGTGCAGACAAATCCTGCCCTGTTTCCTTGACAAAGGAGATGGATGGGTATATGACACCATGTTCAGATGAAGGAGCATGACTTTAAGGTGAAGACCTTTTGACAGGTGAGACTTCAGCAGATGTGCCATCAGTTGACATCTGTGCAGGCTGGACCATGGACAGGGATTCCCAGTAGCCAATGGTGGTTCTGCAGAAAGGTGGTTTGCCTCTCAAAGGATGCAATCATCTGTGCATAGCCATGGAACACAGAATCCTGGTAGTAGTATAACACCACTGCATTACTGTAGAGGCCAGATTTTCCACTGACCATATCACAGTTAGCAGACTCTCATTCTCAGCAGCTAATGCAGCTATAATCTCACTGTGTCTGTGCTCTTATCCTTCAGCCATAACATATATCTGCTGTGCCACACAATCCGTGGAACAGTCAAGTGCATGGCTGTCTAAACGATGGTGTATCTGTGACGATTCATTTGCCTGCAGCAGGAGGTGCACACCCTCTGACACCTGGCCATGTCCAACATCTGCTCACATACATCTACAGAGATGACCTGAGTCTGGTTGTGTGGATTCTCCAGCAGCAGTGCTCCCAACTGCAGTGTGTTGATCTATGGCCTCACCCTGTTCAATATCCACTGTGTCATCTCCCTCTGAATCCGTAGATAATTCGGCCTCCACATCTGAGGATACATCTGGTGCAACATCTGTGTCAACTACAGGGATGGACTGTCCAAAAAAATCAATGCCCTCTGTGCAAGGGGTCATGCTACCATGCTGAGACACATCATAAATGACATAATAATTACTGGATGGGCTGCTGGATGACACATATAGTAGATGTGCTACAAGATACAAAGATACAGATCAGGACAATGTGCCTACAGCACACAATGAATACAAAATACAATTGGCATATATATTTTGCTGCAATGTCATAAATAACACTGACTTCACTTACAGTCTAATGTATGTACGTATATTTCACAGATTGTACATACCATAACTACATAGTCTATTAACATGGTCGACATACATGACATATGTGATGCATAAAAACATATAAACACACCTGGTAAACACTCATTGGGTTGTATTTGTTGATCCGCTGTCCTGAACTTTCTCTAGTGTAGGGGAAAAAAAACATTATGGATGACATCATTCTTAACGTGTTCCAGGAGAACACAATTAAAAAAGACTGAATGCGTGACCTACACAAACCACTCATAGCTGCATTTGAGGACTCCAGCTGTGAGATAGATCTGGCAGTGGGAAAGTAAACAGAAAGGCAGCACAGTCATGTATTTCTCAGAACTAATAGTAACAACATCACATATGCAATACAGTAATATGGGCTACAAATACTCAAGTGATATATGTATATGGTGCAATTGTATACCAGAAGAGCCTGCAATGACAAATACTGACAAAGATGTCAATCATCACATGTGCTAAACATTGCTGAAAGCTCTGTCAGTTTAACATACCTGGTCTTTCTTCACTTGATAATGTATGGTTTGACCCTCCACTGGATGGACTTGTTGTGTTCAAGGTTATGGAAACAACAACATAATGGTAAATAGCAGTGCCATTACATGACGTGAGGGGACCAACAAGGTAGAGTGCACAGCAACAGTATAGATGCACTCACCTGCTGCTCCCTGCTGTAGGCCTGAAGTAGATGGCCCTGTGAATATTAATGCAATAAACATTACAACTGCAACTTGCACTGCTCTCTCTGTAACTGACATCTACCAATATATGTAATTGTACTTATGCTCAGCATCCTCACTTTGTGTGGAAGTTTGTTCATGGCTCAATTCTTCTGCTGTAAATCAAACACAGGAAAACATGAATGTGCATGCTTAAGCAATATGCAGAGATTGTCAAAATACTTGTCCCTGTACTGAACATGGATACATACATCTCCATCCTGGAACACCCGCTTGAATCCCACTACCAAGGATTCAATGCTTCTCTTTTGGTCTATGCACACGCCAAGAAATTGTGATGTAATCAAGGGGTCAGTGATTGTCCACCACTGGTGTTATCTCTCAACCTATCATAATGTGTAACTCTGTTGGCTGCATGGGGAATCATGTCCAAGCAGTGACATCTGCAGGCCTCATAGGGGCAGTTGTGGCCTCCAATGGCATTGATTATGTTGTGAGGTCTGTCCGTATTTCATTTCACCATACAGTATCCCTGAATTGCCTAAAAGACGCGGCATACCCTTTGGATCCAGTAGTCTTCCATGTTGGCAGACAGCACCAATGATGATGTCATTTTCTTGGGGGGAAATGTTGTCACCTATAGGGTGGTGGGTCATCTGGATAACACTGATGCACACATGACAAGACTTAAGGATGAGTACATTTATGCATCTGAGTCAAAGAACAGCATATGTCAAAATAAACATGCATTCCTGTGCAATGCAAACATCTGTATAACACTTCTTCTTTTCCCGGTTAGGGGGTCACCACAGCAGATAAGCTGTCCGCTCATGATTGACAGTGGAGTTTTTAGAGTGTTGAGTTGCCAGCCTGGTGCCCAACCTTCCATGGAAGGCACACACATGCACACACTCACACCTAGGGCCAATTTAGCGTGTTCAATCCCTACTGCATGTCTTTGGGATGTGGGAGGAAACCGGAGCACCCGGAGGAAACCCACGCAACCACAGGGAGGACATGCAGACTCCACACAGAAGGCACCCCAGCCGAGAATCGAACCAGGGAACCTCTTGCTGTGAGTCAGAAACGCTAACCGCTGCACCACCATGGCCACCCAAACAGCTGTATAACACTATATGGGAGAAATACTGACATGACATGCAAAAGGTATTAATGACAGCATCATACAACTTCTGTAAAAACAACATAGCTTGTAATATCTGTACACTTCATGACTGTGATTAGAAACCCCTGACATTACATGTATTTTGAACAGAGTTCCAAATACAATAGTGCCATGTTGCTACAGTCTGTATGCATTTCATGTTGCAATACTAAATCACTTAAAAATTAAACAACTTACTAAAAGACGCGGCATACCCTTTGGATCCAGTAGTATACAGATGCTTATTAAATTGACATAATACTAATAACACCTTTGTTGTGAAGCATCATTAATAAAATATCTGTAACAACATAAGAATATGTTACAACACTGTTTTAGGAGTTATGATTTAATAAATATCCACAGCATCAACATCACATACACATATGGATACCATTGTAATTTGTAGGTTTCTGTAGTTAGACCACAAAGTGCAAGGAATTACCAGTAAAAATTGCAGTTGATCCAAATATCCTCCTCCATATACTGTTATTATTTGTACTGGAAGTCTGTTTATACAATTGCATATGGGACTGAACTAAACGATTTAGAAGAGCAACATCTGTATCCATACATTTCAAGACAGCATCACTCTGGGAAATTATGACAACTTCTGTAAAACTTAACATATGGATTAAATATGACTTTAAACATGTACCTTTGGAATTGACTAACTTTAACAGATGTACTAATTACCACCACAGAAATTCTACCATTCTGTTATTATTTGTACTGGAAGTCTGTTTATACAATTGCATATGGGACTGAACTAAACGATTTAGAAGAGCAACATCTGTACATACAACTTCTGTAAAAACAACATAGCTTGTAATATCTGTACACTTCATGACTGTGATTAGAAACCCCTGACATTACATGTATTTTGAACAGAGTTGGGAGGGTGGCCTAATGGTTAAGTTGTTTGCCTTACAAACACAAGGTGCAGAGTTCAAGTCTCACAAGGGATAATTGGCTAGGCTTAAAATGGCTCGTAAGGGCAGTTAGCTTAGTATGAACCTATACCTATACCTATGAACCTATACCTAAATACCATTTGCCAATGTAACTCTCACTCATACTCACAGAATCAAAGTGCACCTTGTGTGCTTTAAGTCCCATTCACGTCTTTCGAATCCCAATCATGCACATCTGTGTAAAACACCGTTCGGCATGGAAAAAGAAAATGGCTGTCTCACTTAAACACCTAATAGGTATCCATAAACAGTACCATGTGCAACACATCCCAGTTATCTTCCAATAATCTTAGAAAATGACATCAGCGCCACTTTGAAATACTGATTTTGATGCATTTATTGATCAGACCATAGCTAACTGTGAACTGAGTGTTACCTCAGTGAACATTTCTCTGTGTTTCTGTTTTTCAGATTTGAAAATCTTATAGGTCATGATGGCACCTTCAAGAATGCTGCAATGCTTCCACACACGCAACTGGACCGAGGAGGAGACAACCCAGATGTTGATGGTCTACACTGGACTGGAGCAGAGGATGACAGCCAGGCTGAGGAATTTCACTATGATTGACATGTGGAGCCGAATTGTGAGAGAGCACAGATTGAGGACGGGGATCTTCTGCACTGAAATGCAGGTTCATCACCACTATGATGACCTGCATCGGAGGGATGTGGCTGAGCTTCAAAGTAGATTCAACAAGGTGCAGAGACAGCCCATTGATCCCTACAGTAAGTACTGATATTGTATGTATTCCTTAGAACTCCTATGGATTTTATCTATACCTATCTGACACATATATGTTATATACATATTGTTATAAAGACATTTTAGCTGCTGTGTGAATTAGATAGTGCGGATAATTCATTGTACTTTGTACTTACTTTCCTCTTGACTATGGGTTTGATACCTATGTTGTTATTTTATCTAATAATTAATTAATAACTGCAACTATGACCTTTGAAGTTGTACATATGTTTCACATTTAAATACATAATTTCACATAGCCACTGTTCCCATGTATCACTGACTCCTACAGTCCTAGGCCATGGATGACTGCGCATTTCGTAGTTTTCCATTATAGTCCCACTATTTGATATATCTATCTATATATCTATATGTATATATCATGTCATATAGATGTTCTTATAACCATGGTTTAGCTGCTGTGGGAATTAGCTTGCATGGATAATGCAGTAGACTTTGTAATTTCTGCCTTCTTGAGTGTTGGTTTGATTCCTATGCTGTTACCTTTGATAATAATTAAATAATAACCGTAACTATGTCCTTTGAAGTTGTACATATGTTTTACTGCATCTAATTACATAATTTCACGTAGCCACTGTCCACATGTTATTACTGACACCTATGGTGCCTAGGAAGCAGATGACTACTCATTTCAAAGTTTTCTGTTATAGTCTCATTGTATCACCTGTTGAACTGTTATAAGGTGGAAGACATGCAAGCATATAACTCACTTACATCATTTTTTCTACACAGGTACACAGACACATTTAATTTCTGTACAAATTAATGTCT
This sequence comes from Protopterus annectens, assembly GCF_019279795.1. Classification (NCBI taxonomy): domain Eukaryota; kingdom Metazoa; phylum Chordata; order Ceratodontiformes; family Protopteridae; genus Protopterus; species Protopterus annectens. The sequence goes on from NC_056731.1 coordinate 1,299,930,143, forward strand.
GCAACTGCCGTTCATAGCAGGTTTTCTAATTAACAGCTGCAGTGGCTGTTGTTTGCAATGAAAGCCTAGTATAATTTAGCTTGGCCTGTAAATCATCTGGCCAGTATGTCTACATTTTGGCATGTTGTAGGTTCAAAACCACATAGAAAATCATGTTACCTTTCACCCATAACATTTTTTTTCAAGAATCATACTGCAATAGTTTATATTATGTTATATGTTGTGCATGATAATGGCATACTGGTCTAGGTTTTCGAGGAATAATGAAATAATCCATAATGGTGTAACATCAGTTGTTGAACAATGGTGTTTAAAGAACAGTACCAGTTTGTTGCAAGTAATATGTGCTGAGTGTTAGCTCAGCTTATAAGGACACATGTCAGCATGTCTATATTTTGTGCGCTGTGTGTTCAAGTCTTGAAAGGGGACACATATGTCTAAAATTGCTATACTGATGTCATATACCCATAGCATTCATTTTGCAAGGCATTTTCACTTATTAATATAAATTTATAATTTGAGTTGTTGCAAATAACTGAGTTATTCATCAAATTACTACTGATATCTCTGTAATCCCTAACATTCCGTTAGCATAAGCTACTTAACAGTGGTGTTATATGTCTGAGAAATTTATTAGGTTAATATTATATTCTGTTTATAATGCTGTGAAGAACTTCTTTGTCATGAAATTCTGTAATCAATTGCACAGCATTCCTAAGCTGTAATTTTGAGAAAGTGTGATAGGCCTACTAACAGTTGTAATGAAGGGCAGGGAAGATGCATGTATTTAACTAATGATGTGCGATTTTAAGGAATAATGTTTCACGCACATACCTTTCTGTGCCCATAATGTATAGCAACATGTATGGTTCTGTTCACACAAGCTGGATGTTACAACACTGCAGGAGGAATGGATTATCTGAATTACTATCAATTTCTCTGAACACAGCCCTATCAGGAATGTAATTTGAAAACAGTGTAGCTACATGAGCAGCACGTTTACAGTTTGCAATCCTAAGTCAAGATCATTCTTAGTATGCTATCCTCCAATAGGATGATGTCATAACATTAACACTTTTTAATGTCTGGAAAATGTACTAGGTAGGCTGATAGGTCTCAAGTTTAGAGTTTGGATATAGGTTGCATCTCCAGGTTTGAATCACAGCTGAATGTGGTACTAAACTAAGGTTCTTCAGAGCAACAGTCTAAAAAGTGTGTCATGAAATGTTTATCCATGTTATTTAATTAATTATTTTTAATTATATAATGACTGCCCATTAATATTCCAAAACATGCACGCTGATTGTCCAGCCCAACCAGCATACCTGTTGTAAATCCCAGAATATACCAACGGAAAAAGGTCCAGTCACCCAGAAGTCTTTCCGTTTGTATATTCTATAACTTTTATTTTTTTTGCAATAAAAACTGAAAAAAAATGTAAAGTCCGGACTCCGGACATACCTGAGAGGCAGCATGGAGGAAATACAAAGAAAATCATTATGTTATTTTAAACTAAAGACACATACCTGATTTTCTTTGCATTCCTCCATTCTGTCTTTCTCCTACCCCTAAGTAGCCCAACATTTGTTTTTAATAAAAAAAAAAAAAAAAAAAAAAAAAAAAAAAAGAAAAGAAAACAAAAACGGAGCAATGGAGACTTTCTTATCTCTGTTGTTCCCTTTTCAAAGCATTGCTGCACTGGGTATGCATGGGAACGCAAGTGCCATTCGCATGTGCAGTGCATCAAAACAAGGCAGCAAGATACCACTAGCCGTGGAAGGACAGTACGGCATCATTATACAAAGACATTATTTAAGAAAAGTAAGTATTTTTTTCTTAAATAATGTCATTGTATAATAGCAATAACTGACTCTGTGGTTGTGGTATATTGAAATGTACCCACGGTTGGTTTTATTTAATCACTCGGGCTTCGCCCACATGATCAAACCACGCCAACCAGGAAAATCTTCAATATACCACACCACGTCATCAGTTATTGCTTAAGTATTCTCCATTTTATTTCAGATGGTGAGGTCTGCAGTTGTAACAGAGCAATGTGCATTTAGTGGACGCACAGGGTTGAAGAGCAGTGGAGGGAGAGAAATGTGTTGAATATTTCATACATATTATAAACTGAGATGCATATTCCATGGTTTTCAGGCCTGCAATTTTCAAAAATACATGTTTATTGGTTAGACTGTAGGAATACCCATCATGCATCAGTAAGGTAAGTGAAATCATCAAATGGTAGTTGTCATTACAACTGTGTATAAAACTTTTAATGCAGATGACTTTTGTATTTTTGATCATTTTTGTCAACACACATTTTTTAGAGGTACATCCATAACAAAAAGAATGGTTTGCTGTGTGTATCTGACACACGGGTAATAAGGTAAATGGTTTGCATACAAGTGCTTTGATTATTGTTATAATGCATGGTTTTGTACAATTGTGTGGTTGTCTATGTTCTCTGATGTTTGATCTGTTGTGCATAGCCTGCCTCTTCGTGCAATGAATGGGTGTCCGGTGACAGTGGTAGCATAGCTGTTTGCAGACTGTGTGGTATGGCCTTCAATTCAATTTTGGTATTGCACTTGCCTCACACAACATGTATGTGTGTGTGTTTGTAAAAACACTGCTATAGCCTAGGTTAACTTGAGCAGGTACCCATTTGATAGCAGCAGTTCATAATGAGTGCACCCTGCAGGTCAACATTGGTATTCTTTTTTAAACACTGCTATAGCATAGGTTGACTGACACTTGAGCAGGTATCCATTTAATAGCAGGTCATAATTGGCAGTCATGTTCCAAAATATTTGATTTGTAAGCCTTCTAATTCCTGATTGTTTTGAAAAAGAATACATACAGTTGTACACATGCAATACTAGTGTTAACAGGCATATTACTTTCTGATATGTGTACGGTTGTTTTGATTGAACATAGCACATTATTTTTAGTGTTGTACTCATCATATTTTTTGTGTGTTAAGCCAAATATCATGTTATCTAGCTCAAAAGGTTGTTGTATGTTTTTCCTATTGTCCACGCTAGTTTCCAGTATCTTTCAAATCCTTTATACCATGGCATGTTGTGTCAGCTCTTATACATCATTGAATGCAGTCAGTAAAATATGTTTGTTGACCATTTATACATTTTTACAATGCTAATGATGCATGCGTGTGTGTGTGTGTGTGTCTAAGCATATAGAGTTGACCAAGAAAGAATACTGTTGTCCTTTTTATGAGTATGACATATCTGACCATGGGTAACTTTATCCATAATTGCTGTATCTCAGTCCCTGTGCAAATTGTCATCATAACAATATTGTGTTGTGCTATTTCATGGGATTGTTCTGTGTGATAACTATTGTTTTCTTTTCTGTTGTGTTTTGCAATTATTCTTTACAGAGCATGGTACCTTAGGGCATTCACCAATCTGAAGACAAGAACATGCATATGCAAGGCTGCTGCCCAAATCATCTGAAGAAGACAGTGATAATCATAACAATGGCGAGGAGCCTGGACCTGCCTCTGCTTGAGCAATCCTGACTGCACCCTGGAGTAGATGTCCCCATGGTCATGACAGAAAGGATTTTTGTGAGGATATGGAATTTCATTACTGATGTATTCCAAACACAAGTGAGAGATATGATGAGGACCTTCTTTGATGAGGTGACACAGGCTATGTGGGATTCATTTAGGAAGATCGCTTGATAGATCATTCAAGTGTCTGATCCACATCAGCCTGGTCCTTGTGTATGCTCTACTTGTGTTCTGCTGCCAAAATGGTAATTGACATATAGTTTATTGGACTGTATATGCACTTTTCTGCATCCATACCATGTGTCTGTCTTATTTATGTGATATTATCATATGACATTTACTGTAGTTTCAATGTGTACTTGACAAACATTAAGACATTGCACTGTCCATACACATTCAACTATCCATGCATTGTGGCAGTTAACCCATTGATAGTGCTACAATAGATGGCCTGTAAACATTTGTCTTATTTGGATGACTAACAGACAACATAAGTTGTCCATAATCCAAAACTAACAGTGTCATATGCTTGAGATGTCTGTTTTGCCATATCAGCTATGTGCAATATACAGACATGTCATTCAACATGGATTTGAATGACAGTTTTCATGATGTCCCACTCTCATGATGTGGTGTTGTATGATGATTTGGCAATACTGATGCCATGTGAGATGAGAGACACGTATATCCTGTGGATGAGCAGTCTTTCATATCTGACTGTATCAAAGAGCAAGGTAATATTAATCTGCATACACTGCTAAAGACTACAAATTCTTTCACAGTACATTACATGTTTGTTGTATGTAGCATTTCTACACCAATGATGTAGTGACATTAGTGTACATGTTCCATAAATAGTTGCATACATAATGATTGCACGTAGGTGTGCACATAGTCAGGTACATACTCACACAGATATGTAGCTTTGAGAAGTGAATACACAGTGATATGCTGCAAATGTGCTGTAATGATGCTCACACAGGTGTACTCTGCTCTTTAGTGAGCAGTGTGGTTGGCATACACATGCGCTTCTTTAATTGACATTTGCATGACAGTATATGTATGTGTGATTGAAATTTTAAGTTGCTTATCTATGCATATTGATGCCACATGATTGCACATTACTGTGTATGTGTGTTTTATACATGTCCAGTTTTGTGGACATCAGCAATCTATCTGTCCATTTGACATGCATTTTCCATTTGTTCAAATGGATGTCTGCTTATCTTCTATAGCACCCTGTGTACATTACATATGCAATTGCACTGTGTCACCTTACAGTGTTCTGTTTTGACATGATGGGGTTCCATGTTGTCCATCTTCCTACCATTCCAATATGCTCCTAGTGTTTATTGTATGTATGTTTGTCTTTGTCAAAACCACTGTCCGTTGCCAATTATTAATTTGAGGCTGTAAACTTGTGCCAAATCATCATCATCATCATCATCATCATCCCCTTTTTCCCATTTACATGGGGTCGGGGTATCGTATTAACTGTCGCCAACTCTCTCGATTCAGTGCCACTCTCCTTCCATCTTCAACACTCATGCCTGACTGTCGCAGATCTTCTTTCACACAATCCATCCACCTCTTTGCTGGGCATCCTCGCTTCCTCTTACCTTCTTCCTGTCTGTCCCAAATCTCCCTCACCAGATTGTCTTCTGCTTTTCTACACACTTTTCTGCAATTGGAGCTACTTTGGCTTCTGCTCTTATGTCCTCATTTCTTCGCCTGTCCCACAGTGTGCATCCTTCCACCTTTCTCAGGCACTTCATTTCCATCACCTCTAGCTTCTTCAACTGTTCTGCCTTTACTGCCCAGGTTTCTGTACCATACAGTAGTACTGGTCGCACCACTGTCTTGTACACCGTACTTTTCAGCTTCTTTGGCATTCTTCTGTCATATACTACACCTAATACTCTATGCCAGTTGGCTGCAGCCCCTCTGATTCTAGCTTTGACCTCTTCATTCAGACTACCCTTCTCCTCAACCACCCCTCCCAGATACTTGAAGCTGTTTACCTGTTCCACTATCTTCCCATCTATCTCTATTCTCAGCTTCTTCTGATTTCCCAATCTGCTGCTATTACCACTGTCTTATCTGTGCTTAGTTTCATCCCATGTGCCTTCAGATTTGCATTCCATTCTCCTATCCTTTGCTGAAGTTCTAGATCAGAGTCTGCCTGTACTGCCACATCGCCTGCATACAGCAGCTTTGTTGCTCTGACCCTCCAACCTGTTTGCTGATGTAGTCCATTACCAGTATGAACAGCAGTGGGCTCAGAGCTGAACCCTGGTGTACACCCACTCCCACTGGGAACCCCTCAGTGAGGCCAAACACTGTTCGTACTTGAGTCACTGGGTCCTTGTACATAGCCTGTACTAATTCTACCAATGTTTCTAGGACTTCAAACCACCGCAGTACTGCCCAGATCAGCTTTCTTGGGACCTTGTCATATGCTTTCTCCAAGTCTAGGAAAGCCCAGTTTGACTCTCTCCTCTTCTCTAGTTTCTTCTCAAGTATCTGTCTCAATGCAAACATCGGGTCAGTTGTGCTGCATCCTGATCTGAATCCAAACTGTTCATCTCCCATCTTACATTCTACTATTCTGTGTATCCGTTTATCAATCACCCTCTCCAGAACTTTCATGCAATGTGGTAGGAGTTTGATGCCTCTGTACTGTCCACAGTTGTGGATGTCCCCTTTGTTCTTGTACACTGGCATGAGTATGCTTATTCTCCAGTCATCTGGAATACGCCTTTCTCTCCACACTGCAATTAGTACCCTCAGGAGCCATTTCTCCCCTAGCTAACCCAGCATCTTTATCATATCTGCTGTGACCTCATCTGAGCCTGCTGCTTTCCCTGACTTCATTTTCCTTAGTGCTGCTCTTACTTCTTCTAAGCTGGGCTCCTCTTCTATTCTCATTGTAGGCTGTTTATGGGGTAGTACCGCTTCTCTGGGGTTTTCTTCATTCAGAAGCTGCTGGAAATACTCCTTCCATCTGCCTTTGATGTCCTGTGGGCTGGTAAGCAGGTTGTTGCTGGAATCCCTTATGAAGGGTGTCTGACTATCTTCTTTATCTTTCTGTCTTTGTCTTGCAACCTGGTATAGTTTTTTTGTGCCCCTTACTGAGTCACTTTCCAGAAGCTGATAGAGTGCCTCTGATGCCCTATTCTTTGCTATTGCAACTTCTTTCTTAGTTTCTTTGTTAGCCAACCAGTAGTCCTTCCTAGCTTGGTCAGTCTTTTCAATCTCCCACTTCTTCCTGCACTCCTTCTTTCTTTAGATTACTTCCTGTACTTCTGCATTCCACCACCAGCTTTCCTTATGTACCTTATTTCCATACCTGGCTCGGCCACATATCTTTTCTGTAGTCCTAACACATGCTGTTTTTAGGTGCTGCCACTCTTCTTCAACTCCACCTATTTCCTCCTCTTCTTGGGGTGCTAGAGCCCTGAGTAATTCCTTGAACTGCTGTACTTTCTCTCCAGTCAACTTCCAGGTCTTCAGCCTGGTCTCTGTTGACCTTAGAGCCTTCTCTGAGCACTGCTTGCAGCTGATTGTGGCAACTACTGGTTTATGCTGTGAACCAACTGTTTCACTGGGGATGACTTTGAACTTGTGCCAAATGTATGGGCATTTTTCAATGTTGGACATGTGCACACACGCTGCTGGCAAATGCTTGCAATATATCCTTGTTTTTCTACTTCTGTGTCATGCACTGTAATTTTTACACATCCATGTGCATAGCCTGCTGTATTCAATGGTCTGTCATGTTAGATTTTTTAACCTATTATTACATGTCATTGGTGTATGCATGGGTATTGGCCTTGATTTCCTGTACATTCCATTAATGCTGCTGACACACTTGCATGCACATGTACACCTGTGTATTGCCTTTCACATGGCATATGTGTGTAATATGCACACATATGGGTGTGTACACCTACTTTTGTATGTAGAAACCTTGGTTGATCTTCTGCAGTACTTCTGTTTGGCACTGTGCTTAGATGTTTGCCTTTCACATGCATGGTCGTAGGTTTGCTTATGTCCTCTGGAGATATGTACCATTGCTTGGCCTGCATTTGCTCATCTGTGATGTGGCTTGGCTAAAACCTTCACTACTGATGGACTAATTGTATACATATGTATTTATCCACTGTATACATACATTCCATTCAGGAAAATAATAGTCCCATAGTTAGAAAGGTAAAGTGATAGACATTTTATTTATTGACTGGGAAAGTCTGACTAGGACAGAGCCTTTTTTCAGCAGAGGGCCAGGGAGAAACGCTCCAGATGCATGTCTTTGGATTGTGGGAGGAAACCCACACAAAGCAGGGAGAACATGCAAACTCTGCACAGAAGGCACCCCAGCCGAGAAACAAACCAGAGAACCTCTTGCTGTGAGGTGACAACATTTTAGTTTGACAGAGTTATCTAGCAGCTAATTTACCTTTATAACCCAATGGTCACTGCACATCAGTGGTGGTAAACCTTGACTTGAAGTTACAGTAATTTTTTGGGGAACACAAACAATGTCTAATATGTTCCACCCCGGTAGTTTTTTTTTACAATTTGAAAATTTGCTGTTCATGAATATACACTCTGAATAATTTCTTTACTAACATTGTTGAATCAATATTATTCCAGTCTGTTTCTGGTCAATTTAAATCCCCAGCTAATATTATTCTTCCCTCCTGTGTTTTATGCAAGAAATGTATGAATTCATCTAGGTCGTCTGCACTTGACTTTAGTGGTATATACACTCCAACAATTGTTATATGTTCCAGGGTTGTCTTTATTGTCACAGTTACACAGTCTATAGTATTGGTGTTATCAGTGAACATGTAATAATCACAGGTCTCATAGCTATATTTAATCCCTATCATAACACCTCCACCTGATTTTTTTTGTTAGAATGTCTGCTACAGTAAAAACATTTATACCCTGGCAGAACTGCTTTCCAGTCATTATTCTTTAACCAAGTTTCACAAACAGCAACATCATCAATCTTGTATTTACATTTAAGTACTTTATTTTTATTATTATTGTTTTCTAGTGCATCAAGTCTTCATTTTCGATGTCCTAGATAACTTTCTATCGACCTCAATCTTAGAATATTTAGGAATCTGCTAGATTTATTATGTCAGTCAACAGCAGCCATGGCCTTATGTTCATAGGCTTATAGGTACATGCTAGGCTACTGATTCATGATGGCCTTTTAAAGCATAACCATGCATTCCCAAGATGCTTGTAGTCCATATGCTATAGGTATAAATAGCCGGGAGTCCTTGTATTTAAGGTACAAATAGCCCAGAGCTCAGGTGTTTACCCCCCCCCATCCATAAGTAGCATAGCTGCTAATCCAGGGGGTAAATTCATGTTTTCCCTTCCATTAATCTAGATTATGGTTGAATAGCATAAGAGACTTGCTTTGCTTTATGAGGAAATTAAGGCAACTCTAGAGAAGTAGTATTCTCTGTGATATATACCTGTCTCTTCATCATGTTCTATTTACGTTGCAAAAGCAATAAAAATCTCTTGAGCAAGTATTTTATGCCGCCATTGAACTTCCAAATGTGCATTAGATCTTTTTTACTTTTTTGGTTCTTCCTCTTTCACTCATTGTTACAGGCCCACCACCCCAGTACCTGTCCATGCTGAGTATGCCAACTGTCTTCCTTGCCCATCCCCCGACAATCCAGTTTTGCTGGGACCAGTCACAGAATTTGGCCATCCAGGGACTCAGCACATCTGTGCATCCATCCAAGAGGACTTGGATATATGCCCCTACCCATGCCTCCCCCTTTCAGACCTTATGGGGCTTGGGTGTGCAATGGAGATGTGTGGCATATCTTCCCACATCCATAGCAGCTAAGCCATGTCTCCATCCTATCTCCTTCTTTAGGCACATCTACCGGTGAGCCTTACCCATCCTCCATTTAGAATCAACACAATTGATGGTCACAGATATGCCCATTCACCTCAGGATGGTAACATCCATCTCTCACTGCCTCTCAGTCAGTCACCTGAGCCAATAAATGAACCCTGGTCAGCTGGATCAAAGTCAGGGCTTTATCCATCTATGTCACTAGAATGGTCAGATGTGTATAATATCTGAAAGAATGGTGTCAGTTGAGGCTCTGTAAGTGATGCAGAGTCTAGATCACCCCTCAGTAGTCTGTAAGATGCAGAAACGTGCATTAGGGTTTTGAGATGGTCAGTGTAGCTTTTATGATTTAGACCCTTGCCTTTCTTAGTGAGATAGCATTGTGATCATTCAGGTCGTGTTAAGTGTTTGGCCAGGTACACACTGAAGGGAGCACTATATTTAATGATTATATTCAATGACTGGCCTAATAAGTGCCAAATATAGTGGAATGATCACATCCCTATACCTGGATGCCATACCCTTACTAATTAATTAATTGCAACATGACATAAAACTTTCTCATAATAGTGGACATATGTTGATCAAAGGACAGTTCATTGTCCAAATAGCTTTCTAGGTTTCTAATGTCTGGATTACTTTTTAAGGGTGTGTCACCAATGTGATAGTTAAAAGAAACATCATGCTTGCTGAAGGATACTATTATACATTTTTTGACATTTAGTTTTAGGCCATAGTTTTGACAGCAGTATATGTTTGACAAATACCCTCTTGGAGGATATTGGTGTCTTCTGGAGTGTTTTTTTTAGTCATCTGCAAACTTGGTCAGCAAGAAAAAAATGCAAAAGAGGTGCCCATGTACTGAACATTGTGGTACACAGCTACTGATAGGTTTAGAGATTGATATTGAAAAGTCTCTGTAGAGTGTTCAACAGGACCAGTTTCTGGCTGGCCAGTAGACATCCTGGTATGTTATCCAACCCTAATATTATTGGACAGTTCTTTGTGGGCTTGTTCTTAGATGATATGATGAAGAATTGTGGCTACTGGTAAGTGATCTGAAAATATCTGTGTGGTGAAGTTAAGAGTTAAATGCATCTGCTGGGAGATTGGCTATGTCTTCTGGGACAGACTATGTGCTATTATTTAATATAAGCTCTGTGCAGTGCTAAGGATTGTTTCTAAGGTTTCTAACATAGTTAAACAAGGTTTTGTGATTGTTTTTAACCTGGGTGACAATTTTACCTCATATCATTGTTTGATGTGATTCTTATGTAAATGAAGTTTTCCATAGCCATCTATCCCTCAGGATGTTTGAGTGTCACTTAATGACAAAAGACTCACCCTATTGCTTTACTGACAATTGAGTTAATGGAGAATTCTCATCTTAGCTGAGCCTTATGAATTTATTTTGCTTAAACTGCATGACTATTAAATGAAATATTCTTTATTCCTTGTCATTCACATAAATGTATTCTGAACTCAATTTCCTTGAACTTCTTGTCCATGAATAAACACTGTTTTGTTTATCACCCATATAAGCACACTGTACTTGTGTAGGTAGCCCATCTTCCTTACTACTCACCTGCTGTAATCCACTGTTTTTTACAAGCTGTCCATTAAGGATTACGGGTGGCATATACCACACCTTCCTCCTGAACTACATTCTTCCCCTCCTCTGACCACTTCTTGCACACACATGGTAGCCTGTTCACCCTTTATAAAAAAAACTCAGAGTCTGAAAACCCACATTTTTTTTCATTTACCCCACCCCATTCTGATCACACTATTATTTTGATCACTGACCCATCCATGGGTGACCTATTGCACTAACCTCAGAGGAGATCATGTAACAATAAGCATAAATTTAACTTAAATAAATTCAGGCCTATTTATGATAGATAAATCCCATCTGATCTGTACCACTTCTGATCACTGTTTCTATATCATAATACTTTGCTATAATACACCTCACATTTGTGCTTACTTGAACATAGCTTTATTGATAAACCTCCAAGCCTGTTCCATGCATCTGGGCTTCTTTGTATAGCTACAAACCAATCTGAGAATCATATTGAAGCAGGCAACTGTAGTAGCAGAGAATATTACATCAGCTGTAACCTGTCATGCATTATCATTGCAATCAGACCTTCCTTTATAACCAGTCCTAGTTCTTTGCCTCTGAGATGCATGAAGATTATGTCTGATTTCTACACATTTTATGTTAAATGATGCACCAAACAGAAGTGTAGCTGAGGTGGAGCAAAGGAGGCTGTCTCCCCACATGCAAGGTGTCAGGCAATGCAATCAGCAATAGTTTCTGAAAGTTGATACTAAATTTGATCAGATAAAAAGCGCTACCCATGGACCATCTTCTGCCCAGTAAAAAAATGTAAAGTGCAACTGAAAGAGCAGGGTTATCGGACTCCAAACTCAACAATCTCTTCCGACATTGGCCTCCTGGAGAATCAAAATAAAAATTACACCCCCTTTGCTAATTTGGTATAACATGAAAAACAGTATATTGACCTCTGTACTTTTTGAAGACATCCACTGAAGGTCCCTGTCCATACAGGTCAATAAATCTACTTATCTCAAACATGGCAGAAAGAATGCACCAGAATAACCCCAACAAATGTTTTATTGCCTTTTTAAAGAATATATCAAATTGTTGGATCTGACAACTTTGATCTGATGGAAGAATAAGCATGAGGTGATAGATATACTTTCAGTTCACAAGTCAGAATCTTTAAGGTAACTGACTTCCTTTCTAAATAAAGTCATGTAGATCCTGCCCTTTTTAATTTGTCTTCTATCATTTTCTGCCTTGGTTGGCCCTTTTTAATTTGCCTTCTATCATTTTCTGCCTTGGTTGCTTCTGTTGCCCCCTGGCTAAATGGCCAATTTGTCTGGTGCCATGTCCCAACATACCAAAGAGCATCTGGCTCCCTTTGTCCCATTACCTAGTGCAGTCACTCGAGACCCCCCTCATTGAAGGGACATTATGAGAGTCGAATGAGTTACATAGATGTCATAATTTGTTAAAATGCGATGAAGTATTTGAAGCAACCTGAAAGTAAATTCCTCATCTAGTGACTGCCTTAGGTCTTTTCATCTCCCATCTTCTGAATCACCCCCAAATAATCACACTTAGTGTAAATATTGTAAATGCAATAACTAAATTAGTTTTGCTCTATTTTCTCTTTCTGTATTATTAGTAATATACATGTATGCATGTGTGCATTTTGTTGTACATATAATACCTAACTCAGACTTGTGCTCTTTCTCGTTCTGTACTTAAACGTGTGTGTGCATGCGTGTGTGTGTGTGTGTGTGTGTGTGTGTGTGTGTGTGTGTGTGTGTGTGTGTGTGTGTGTGTAATTTTATATATATATATATATATATATATATATATATATATATATTTATGTATATATATATATATATATATATATATATATATATATATATATATATCTAAATGTCTACTTCAAATGTTCAAAATCCCATATTATCGAATCCAAAATAACTGAGATGACTTTTCCGAAACTGCATATGAATGAAAATTTAAAAGAGCAAATGGCACATAACCAAAAACTGCTGCTAAACATTAATGACTATTTTAAAAAGTTTGCCGACATCACACACACAACCGAACAGTCTAAGACCATAATTTATTTTGTCTTACATTTTTACAGTGGGACTGTGCCCCCTGCGCCCCCCAAACTCCCTGCAAATTAAATATACCAGCTCTGAGATCACACTTCATTGAAGAAAAGGGAAGGGCAGCCACATCACATGCACATCTGTATGAGAACCACCCGGTGGGGTACGCATGTACAGTATCACTGTTCTGTTTTTATAGTGGTGCTACTTACAAAAAGAAAGTAACTTATATTCAGTTATGTGCCATTTGTTTCTTTTTAATTTTTGTTCATATGCAGTTTTGGGAAAGTCAACTTGGTTATTTTGGGTTCAATATGGGATTTCGAACATTTCAGGTAGACCTATATTTATATATGTATATATATATATATATATATATATATATATATATATATATAGAGAGAGAGAGAGAGAGAGATATAGATAAACATATAGATAGATAGATAGCTAGATATAGATAAATGTGTATGTGTGTGTGTGCGCACGCGCGTGTGTGTGTGTGTGTGTGTGTGTGTGTGTGTGTGTGTGTGTGTGTGTGTGTGTGTGTGTGTGTGTGTGTGTGTGTGTCTGTGTCTGTGTGTGTGCACGTGTTAGAGTGAATATGCCCTTAATGTAATCTATGTTCATTATTGTGGACAAATGTTCATACTTTGGTCAACAAAACAGATGGTTGATGATAGGGCAAGTTGGGTACATTATTAGAGTGGGAAAATTTGCTCTTTCCCCATTATCGTGCAATCTCATAGTTAGACTATATAATTAGCAGAGGTGGTGTGGGATTAGAAGACTTGTATACTATTACACACTTTTTTATCTTGTAATAATATTACTGTTTAATAGCAACGTGTCATGGCAATTTCATGGGTAATTCATTAATTTCTCTTGGCTGAGTGAGCTATAGTTCAGTTATTCAGATTCCATACTTTAACTTTTGGTCTACTCACCAACTCTGCCATGGGTGAACTATGAATTACCATTTAAATGCTTGATATGTTGTTTAAGTATTTCAGTTGCTATGCACGCAAGAAAAAACATTTTAAAGTCACATTGATCTTCTCTCAGCCAATTCATATGTCTCTTACTATTACTGGGAATGTTGTTCCGTTAGGGAACATAGTTTCAAGCAATGTCCAGATGGTGTAGGATGCCGATGGTGTGAAATGAAATTACACTGAAAAGGTTATAATGAGTACTGATGAGTTAATGACAAATCATGGTTCTGTGCTACAGTTCGATTTAAAAACAGCATCCAAACAAGGATAAAGCCAAGACTCCTTCACAGATTCTAGTTAAAACAGTATGCAGTATGGTCTGTTTGTCTGTTTTTCAGTACTCCGAATCCTAAAGATATCTGCTAGGCTTTGAATTAATTTTAAGTACAGCATGAGTCAGATGCGGTGATGGCCAGCACACTAACATATTGATCATGACATAGGGCATTTAGGTGATTTTTTTCCCTTTAGATTGAGATTGATATTGATCTAAACTTCTTTTTCAAATCACATAAATTGACTCTGTGCTGCACAGAGGTTATACAAGGTCACATATCAAGGCAGATGCACTAACTATTTGATTCATTTTGACTGTTCCTGATTTTCTAAGATACATGAAAGAGAAGCTAATTGTATTATTCTGCCCCTTCTCCATTCTAGAAACAAAATGCCTATGCAAAAACATACACAGATGTGTAAATACAACCAGCTGAATAAATAGAGGGCAAGTTTTTTTTTTTTTTTTTATTTTGACAGAAAATAATTTTCACTAGATAACTGCATATGTAAAGGCTAAAAAGTCAATGACAGTCAGTGAGGATTTTTTATATAATATCATGCTAGCCTTAACCTAAGTAGATGCATGCCTCACATCTGTTACCAATATCTGGAATAAATTCCAGTCTTCTTAGCTTAGCACTCAAAGCTGTTATGTGAGCTTTGGGTCATATCTAAAAAATAAAGTATATTTGGTGATAAGCTTACTGTCCGAACTAATACAATCATAAATCTGGTTATGGGGTTCCCTTTTTGACTTGGACATGTAACGTCATGTTTTAATTTAGAAAGAGTGCACAGACGTATTTATATTCAAACTCTGGATACACATTTCAGACTGTCGATAATGTGTTCTGTTATGCAATTTCATTCCACCAGTTCTGTCAGTACAGTTTTAAGCTTTTTTTTCTTAATAAAGTGCAGTGGAATATGTGACCAGAAGTATGGGAAGATGATTACTTGATTTTGTTTTATGTCTTGGTAGGATATTGAATACAAACAGCATGCAAAACAAGTGTTATCATATTATTTCAAAATACTTTTAGAGTAAAAATGCTATTACATCCTGCAAAAAAGAAGTAGCAATTAGAAAAAAAGTGGTTCACATTATATCCGTCAATGTTGCCACTTGTCACTGCATTTGGATTGTACCACTAAATAACCCAATACTCCGCAGTCCTGACTTATATGTTGACAATCTCTAGAAAAATGATCAAAATGCTATTGAATATTGACTTTGGATTGCTGTTTCTCCTGGTGTTTGTTAAGCTTTGTAAGCCACTAGGTATGGATCACTAGTATTACTCTTTTATAATGAAGCCATCCCATGGATCACATATACTCCATACATTGCACATTTTGCATCATGCATTTACTGTCTACATAAGGCATGTGTATGAGAACCATTCAAAAAAAAGTATGTAGGTGACATGACATGTAGAAAAGAAAATGAAAGGTGCAGTGCAGCTTCTGAAAAAAATGTGCAATTCATTCGGAGTTATACTAACGCTTGAAAATGGACCCTGGTATGAGTCAGAGCTCATTCCTGTTAGCTCCATACAGATTTTGGTTACTACCTGAAAACGTCCTTTAACTTAAGAAGGCTTGAAAGCAGTGAACTGAACTTAACTGAATGTTTTTGGCACCGTATTAATCATCGGTGGTCAGAAGACCCAAATGATACTACAAATAAAAGTAAAAGTAAGTTATAAAGAAACCTACTACATCTTAATGTAGCACGTGGACTATTATTTTATTTATGTCATATTACTTGGTCTGTTCAGCAGCTGTATATGAAGCCACAGTTAATGCTTTTTTAAATATGCTATCTAAATTTGAAGTTACTATGACAGTATATCCAAAGCTTTTTCATGTGAACAAATCAAAATTAAACTGCGTACCTACTGAGCCATATTAAAGACAACCAGCAGACTTGTATATCTCATTACTCTAGATGAGTGTCTAGAAGGAAAACATGATTTGTGTCAGTTTTGTATGCTACATGTTCAGAGTTAGAATTGTGAGTGGAATACTATGGCAGTGCTGCCAGTCGAAAGATTACCAATGTGCCTTAGTAGGTGACACTACAAGGCAGACATGACTGACTACATAATCCAAACGGAAAAAGATTAGTAAATCAAGAATGGCAGGTTGTGCAATACAAAATCACAGATTAGCAACAAAGGAATGGGGGAAGTGCAGGATTTCACTGTAAGGAAAAACACATTTACATTTTTGAAAAACAATTATGTTTATCAATATAATCTTTTGTATAACCAAAATATACCCAGAATGTAGCTTGTTGAAATAAAATGTGTTTTACAGCATCTAAAATATCTGGGCTGTAACAGGAGTATGAACAGCTTTCTTCAATTTATACTCTAATTTCTGGTACTGCAATCCCCCCATGGATCCCCACTGTCCCACCCCCAGTGCATCCGTTCCACCCCACCAAAATTCAGTCTTCTGAGATGTCCACAGTCACTCTTAACTGGCATTTAGTAGCGGTGATTCACTGCAACAAGCCTCTGTTCCACATCAAGGTAGCCAATCCCACAGAGGTCAGTGCCAGTAACACACACACACACACACACACACACACACACACACACACACACACACACACACACACACACACACACACCACCACCACCACCACCCACACACACAAACTACAACCACAAGCATCACCACACACACATACATACACACAAACCACCATCACCACCAGTATCATCAACACACACAAAAACCCTACCGCGAATACCACCAAAGCACACACAAACCACCACTACCAGCAACACTCATGCATAAGAAACACTAACAAGAACACACACACACACACACACACACACACACACACACACACACACACAAGCACAAGTAAACTACCACCATCAACACGTACACAAACACACACAAAAACACCAGCACCACCAACACACACATGTGCACACACACACACACACACACACACACACACACACACACACACACACACACACACACACACACACACAAACCACCACCACCAGCACCAACATGCATGCAAATCACCACCAGCACCACAAGGAGAAAGCAGCAAAGCCACTAACTGCTCTAGCTTTGATGCATTTAACAAAAGGCAGACTAAACCATTTGTAATAAGCAGCCCACAATCCACGCCAAAGGGAAGCCAAATGGGCTGTTGGCTGCTTTGGTTTTGGGCAGTTAATAGTAGCCTAAGCTATTCACAGCAAGCAGCTCATGGTCCTTTCAAGAGAAGTGAGCCTGAACTCTTCACTAAAAAAAAACCCTCTACCACAAGATAGCCAGTCCCACAGAGGGTCCATTCACACAAAACATCTCAAACACAGTAGACAGTAAGACCTAACTGGTGCTGGGATCTGTTGACGGCGCTGGCTTTGGTGCATTTACGTAACAAAAGAGGCCTAAACATTCTCAGCAAGCAGTCCACAATCCAGTCTAAAGGGAGGGTCTATATTAGAACACCGAGCGTTCAAAATTTCGAGTGTTCTAATATCGACCCATTTTCAGTGAACGCTGAAAATATCGAAGAAACAGAAAACCAAATTTTTTCCTAGGGAAAGAATTTGGTTGTCCATTTCTGTTGCTTCGGTATTTTCAGAGCTGTGGTGGAAAGTTACGGGTTGGGTTTAGGTAAGTGTGCAATTGTGTGGATGTGAGGGTAAGGGTGGGTTAGGTGAGTTAGGGTTAGGGCGCAGGTCAGGTAAGTGTGCGATTGTGTGGACATGAGGGTTAGGGCAGGGTGGGTGAGTTAGGGTTAGGGCGCAAGTGAGGTGACTGTGCGATAGTGATGGACCTTAGGGTTAGGGTTTGGGTTAAGGTAAGTGGATAGTTAGTGGTATATGTATAGTTTAGTGTAGGGTTAGGTGTAAGAGTTTAGATGTATGTGTGTGTGTGGATTGCTGTTTGTTTGGTGTGCTTGTGTTGTGTGTATGTGTTTTGGAACAGCAAATTTTTCCCTAGGAAAAAATTTGCTGTTCTGTATGTTCGATGTTTTAAATTTTCGATTCATAGGGTTCAATATTAGAACACTCAAAATTTTGAACATTCAGTGTTCTAATATAGACTCCAAAGGGAGCCAGCAGGGCTGTTGGGTGCTCTGGTTTTGGTGCATTTAACAAAAGTAGCCTAAACCATTCATTGCCCGCAATCCAGTCCAAAAAGAAGCCAGCAGGGGTGTTGGGTGCTTTGGTTTTGGTGTATTTAATAGCAGTCTAAACCAATTGCAGTAAGTAATCCACAGCCCATTCAAGAGGAGAACCCAGGCTAAATCATTCACTGCAACAAACTCCTCTAATAGAAGATTGCCATCCCCACAGCGGGTTTATTCACACAAACCATCTCCCACACAGTGGACAGTAAGACCTAACTGGTACTGGAAGCTGTTGACAGCTCTGGTTTTGGTGTATTTACATACCAAAAGAGTCCTAAACCATTCCTAAACCATTCACATTAAGCAGCCCACAATCCAGCCCAAAGGGGAAGCTGTCCTTCTGCAGCATACTGTCAAGAACAGGGCAATGTGCAACAAGCTATGAGTACCTAGCTACCATCATCTTGATGGCCTGCTGTATCACCTCTCATTGCATGGATTAAAGTCTTTTCAGCACCTGGGTGATATCAGTATCAATGTCATCATGTATGTGCACCCAGGCCAACACATTTATGTGTACATCAGACATAATGTTGCATAACCAAGTCTTAACATGTCGTAGAGCATTGAATGACCACTCTGCAGAAGCAATACTTGCTGACATGGTGGCCAGAATTGTTAATGCACTGTTATATTTGGATAAAATGCTGGGTTCAACTGTTGTAGGGTTGAAAGCATGGTAGTTTTCAGCTTGTCCCAAGCTTCTGCACTTCATCTAGCCACCCATTGCTGAAGTTCAATTTTGTATCTGGACAGATCTGATAAGTTAGTCTTGTATATGATGTACAATTCCTCCACTTTCTCATCTTCTTTCAAAATATGTTATTTTGTTTGGCAGCAGATACTGTGCAGTAGAATGTGTGTGGCATTATAGACATTGGTCTTTTATCTTGTCAATGACATGATCTAGGAATGAGATGGACATGTTCCTTTGTGAGTACTCCTCAGTAGTGCCAATGTTTCTTCTTTAAGTCTGCCTTCCACAGATTCTTGGAACACATTCTTCTACCAAGACTTTGGCTGCTAACTGTTTGACTTCTTCATACAATTCTGAAAAAGAATTGTCAGCATTTGATATCATTGCATGAAGAGTGTTAATGACAGCCTTTGCTTCTTTGCAAACCTGAATCTAGTCAATCTGTTCCTTCTGCAGGTATGGATGAGCGGCAGAGCTGCAATGAAATCAAATCTTGTGATAGAGTACACTTATCTGTCTGCATCTTTGTCATACTCAAAAACACTCGCTGAAGTGGTGACAAAGATGATATTTATTCTTGAAGTTGTGTAGGCAAGCAGCCTGACTCATCTACCAGGTGTTGCCAGGGCCTGAGTGAAAATTTTCTACATGGCAACTGTGTGAATTCCTTAATGTGGAATAAATATGCATTGTGACATTTAGCAGAGGAATTTAGCATTAAAATTACGTTGCCATAACTGCACATTGCACATGAATGAATTACGGCAGTGTTGAAGTTGTGTGCTTTGCAGGCAGTGTCTGGTAAAAAGGCTCATATTCTTACCTACACACCAAAAAAATGGCCAGACATGGTGTTTCCTCTGTCATAGCCTTGCCCTCACAACAGCTCCTTGTCCACACCTCATGATGTTAGTCCCTGTAGACAGAGGTCATCTAAGAATTTTCCTATAGTGCCATATACTTCAACAAATACAGTGAAGTCTTCGCAGATTTCAACATTTCTGTTACTTCTATGTACATAACATAGAGCCAGAGTCACTTGCTCCTTTTGGATATCTCACTTGTTCCATCAACAATTAAACTGTAGAACTTTGTCTCTTTAAATCTGCTTTATTTTTTTCTGAATCTGTAAGCCAATAAGGTTAATAATTTCATTTTGAATCTCTAGCTGTGCTGAAGGCAAAGCATGGACTACAGAAGACCCCATCCAAACTCTGGGAATAGCATGCAAACTTGAATTCATACAGAAGCTGTGTACTGAATTCTCTGTTTTGCTGGCTTCCAGAATACCCCATGAAATGCTAAGGGAATTCAAAGCTTTCAGGGGGTAACCACTGCATGGTCAAGATAGTCTTTTTCCATATCCATAAGATTACCACGTTTGTACAAGACAATATCATAATCTTTTCTGATGGAACAATTTGTGCTGTAACAAACTGCATTATGGGTGGTAAAATGTTTGGAGAGTTGCATATGCCCTGCTACAGTCATTGTGTGGTCCACTTGCGTCACAGCACTTCACTGAAGATGATCTTGCTGGAGGATATTGCATGTCCTTTTATCAAATCCTGTCTTGGTCTCCACCTCGATCATATCAATGCTGTTATAGGTGCTATTGGATGTAGTATAGGCCTCCTCACTTTCAGTAGGACTTCCAGATGGAATCACAGCTACTGTCTCCTTACTCACATGTTCAGCTGGAATCAATCTGTTTGGACTTTGACGATGTGCAGCTGATTCTTCATGAAGATCTGGTTGTGCAGCTCCTCTCATCAGTACTTTCATGGTATCACAATGACTAAAAAGAAAAGCACTAAGAGGTGAGGATTGCCAGAAGCACTCGTAATAAGACAGTGTGCATGCTAACACAATCTACACTACCCTGTAGGATTCCTTACTGGATAGCAAGTTATCCCTCACCCAGCTCTGCTGCTGTCATAGACCCCGATGGTTCCATGACATGCCTACAGCAAATAATATTATTACTTCATGGTACACGTAATTAACAGACTACTGCATTATTTTACAATCTTAAAAACTTACCCAGTATTGGACTGTTCTTATGAAACCACTGGCAGGTGCCACATGGGTCAAAGGCTTTTTGGCTTCCTGCTGAAAAGAACCCACTTAGTGTATGCTGTTGTGCAATCCATTACTGAAGCAATGACATGTTTACTCTCAGTAAAATAAGTGCAGAAATTTTGCCAGCCTATTGCTGCATAGCCATTCATTACACAGAATATGAACAGCTCTACAGCTCTCCACAGCTCTCCCAAGAAAAATAAATAAATAAAAGCAAGTAATGTTTGCAGAATACAATGACAATGACAAATGGCACATCATTTATTGTTGTGTGGAGCTTTTCTCCCCAGGGGCTCGGCTGAAAAAGGACCTGTGTCCAGTTGGAATTTTCCATGTAAATAAATAAATAAATAAATAAAATAGATAATTACTGCAAAGCTGGCAGTAACATGCTTGAAAAATCTTTGTTGCATGTGCACTGTACTCCTATTTAATGGGTCCTTCCTAAATCCATCTATATGATTGGATGGGAAACAGGAAATTCACCCCGGGGATCACTTCTGTGGCTCTGCTCGACAGTGGCACAGGAAAATAATTTTCTTGGATGGCGAAAGCCAGGGTACCTTTTTGGCTAGGCTTATATAGGCCCTAGGGCCAATAGCCTAGTACCTACCTATGAACCTATGAACCTATGTGTTCACTTATACAGTGCCATGGATGTTAAAGGTGAGTTTCAGAAATGAATGAAAAGTGAGAATATGGTCTACTGTTGCCTGGCAAAAGTAGGCCACAATTATAAGTCTGAATTTGTACATTGCTGTTGTGGTTTAAACTTAATGGTCAGTTATGCACAATACATTTTAATTTACTGAGTCAGGAAGGCAGCTAAACTTGCTGACAGCTGTGCTACATCTTCATGATGAGCACCCTTTGCCCACTTCTGCCGTGCAGTTGAGATCTGTTTTCACTTCCATGTAGACACCATTCCTACAATAAATCAGAAATGCACATTCCTCCTGCTTAATAAAGTCAGGGTAATTGCAATCAGACATATTTTTGCAGTCAACATGCCATCAATGAACTGACTTCCCAAGAGCTCATTGTTGGCCAGAACTTCATCTCAGTACACAAAAACTCTGTATCTAATTGTTACATGCACTTCAAAGCCATGCATGATGGAAAAGGCTAGTGGAGCCCAACTATATCTCAGATTCAGTCACAGCCTGGATGGCAGAATGACAAAGATAAAATAGGCAGCATAATTTCATGAAAAAAGCTCACCAGATGCTCAGTAAGTACAGGTTCAACAAGTGTATTTTTCTCTTTACTGGGCAAGAAAAACAGGCAAGATTTCTAGCTACCAGTACACCTAATATTCCAGACATATTGAAGCCTAGCACAGGCCACCTTCCCATATTTCAGTCACAGATTGGTTATACATCAGAGAAGCTTTAAAACATCAGTGGCAGCAACTTTTTGTAGCACCAAGTCTGATAGGAAATGAAGAATCTGCAGCCAGCTTATGCATTTACACAGAATTTCACCACATCACCCAACCTGAATATAGTATAATGCAAAACACCATGACTGCAAGACAGCATGTTGCAAAATGTCATGACAGCCAGACAGTATAATGCAAAATACCACAGTTGACAGACTGTACAATGCAAAACACCACAACAACATTGCAACTAGAACAAATGTCCTCAGCAGCCTGAAAAGAGCCCGCCCCAGCATATAACAGCCACATCTCAAGTGACCTCAACTTCTAAGCCCATAAGGCAAGCCACCACACAACCAGGTATTTTGTTCAAAAGATAATACACTGGGAGGCATCCAGATGTCCCACTCATCAGGCTAAGGAGAAAGTCGCCCTCAGTTGCCTATAAGGGGCAAAGATCCACCAGATCATGCATGCGCTCAGGTCATTGGATTGCAAGCACCAGTATGATTCAGTCAGTGCATGTGCATAGATTACTTGAGGCATACCTTTCTGGACTTTTTCACAAAAGAAAGAGCTCTTGGATTACATGCCCCAGGTCTGTAACAGCCTAGAATTGAATAACATCCTACCCCCTCCAAGGATGATGCTACAATATGAACAAAACACGATTGACTAATTGGATTAGTTTGTGGTGTCATGTCAAGAAAAAAAAATATTTAGTAAATTAAAAATAAAGTACTCCAGACTGCTGACCAGTATGGAAAGTTTACTCAATATTTATCAGCATAGGAGCATATGGTGCTGCTTTTCCAAGGATAGTCTACACCTGCCCTATCTGTGCTTTCGAATATTGGCTAAAATGTTGTCCTCCCTCACTTTGTCTTTTGTAGGCAAATGAAACACTGAAAAACTTTCCAGGATTGCAAGGCTAACCCTAGAAAACTTAAAAATCTTGCTTCTCAGTCCCAGGAGTCTAAACAAGAAACTGTACTCACTCCAAGCTCTCCCTACTGTAGAGAATGCAGACATCTGTGCAGTTAACAAAACATAATTGAAAGAAGTGTAGAGCATCCCAGCAGTTCAGGGCTACAATGCTTTTAGCATATTTAAACTAAGTACTGCACAGGCAAAGACTAAAGGTGGAGGAGTCTCAATTTACATCAAAACCAGATGTACCTCAAGGATGATCAATCAAGATGATGTGCTTAAGCCTCTGCACATCCAAATTAGCGTAGGAAAAAGCCATACTATATCCTTGCAAGCTTTATGTCCAACTCTGTCACTCAGGAACCCACAACACATGCTTTTTTGGAGTTCCTCACCACTCAACTCAATATCATATTCATGGTTGACTACCCGACTATAAACTGGGAATCATACACTACCCCAAACTTGCAGGCTCAAGGATTGCTGGACTAGGACTGTGGGATCCAGGGTGCTAGTGTAGAGAAATACACAGTAGGGGTGGGAACGTAAGTAGGTGTAAACCACCACTGGCATGGGAGAACACTGAACTCACCCTACTGTAATGTTCCCTCTGGTAAGGTCAAACCATTTTTAGGGTAAATTTCCTACTATTAAGTGATAACCTGACAAACTTTAAAGTCCCCTCAAAGCCTGAGAACACTGCTATGCTGAATTGTTCAGAAACCCTGTACAACCAAGTTAGAGGTACATAGACAGCTCTACGTACCATGAATAACCACAGAACAAAGTCAAATAACATGCCACCTCTGTGTGGTGGTATCTTAGCATCAATAGGTTGCATAACAAAAGGAGGATAGTCATGGCAAA